>NC_088607.1:4552500-4810000 GCF_036013475.1 Columba livia
GCATGATGATAGATTTTTTATGCTGCAAAAGTGCCTGCTGTTTGAGGTTGGTCCCATTGCATGTGAGGTCCCCGGAGGTCCCTACTGCTGATGGAGAAGTGGGTGCTGTTACCAGGTAATGCCATCGGCAATCACCAGCTTCATTTCATGCAGACAGACCATTTCAGGATAGCAAGGCACCACACATTATCTGAGCACAGATATTATAAGGCAGCCCTTGAAAGAGGCAGCAAATGCTCCTAAGTTTAGAGAAAGCTGGGTAGGAAAGCAGAGAGATTGAATGCTGGAGAAAGCATCTTCTTGCCTTGATTCTCCCTGGCCCTTCTGTTTAAGTTGGGGAAATTATTATCACTAAGATTATTAAGGAAAAGTACTTGGAAGGCTGAGCTGTCATACAAAGACAAGTGCTGGAAAAAAGCCATAAGCAGGAAATCACCCAGACCAGAGGAGCTCTCATCTCAGCTGATTGTCAGAGCTTCAGAGCTAATTGCAGAGAATGTCACAGTAAATTGGCCCTTAAAACAGACTGGTGAAAGGTATTGACATGCCTATCCTAAGAAAGGCTCAGTGGTGTTTATCTTATTTTTCTCTCTTAATCAATTCCAGTCATTCTTGTGTGGAAATGAGGCTGCCAGAGAATATTTAGTGACCTCAAACCCCTTTTGGAACTGGTGATTGTGGTGTTGGACACCTCAGGGGTCAGCAGAGACTGCCTAGAAGGACTCAAACAGCACAAACAGTTTTGTGCACTCAGATTGCTCCCATAGTTTGAAATTGTACCAGTAAAAACAGCAACAACAACAACAACAAAACATAAAACCAAAAAAACAACCAAAACCCAAACAAAACGAAAAGGTAATTTTTTCAAAAAGAGGTTTCTTTCTGAATTACTAGGGAAATGCCAACCCCGCTGGAAATCATAGCAGCACCCAGCAGTGGTGAGTTGGTGCAGGGTGAAGTTGCACAGGGCCCTTAGCCAAGGACAGGACAAATGAACACTTCTCATACTGCAGACAACCTGGCTTTCCCCCATGCACAACGATTTAAAGCCCCTTGTACCTCCCCCAGACGTGACCCTGGCATGCAGAACACCAGGCTTGGGTCTGCAGCACTTCTCTCTTCTGGATGTTCACTGCCATGTGCAGATCTGCCAAAGCACAAGAAAGAAAATTGCTCAAAAATTCCTCCAGCAGCCCTAGCTCACACCTGCCCTGCCTTGCCCTCCTCCCACGCTCACTGGCTGTTTAGGGACGCCACAGAAACCCAGCTTTATTTTAATTTCTTTGAGCAGCTATCAAATGAGTCAGGTCTACTGGGCTGAGTAAGATCATAAACAAAATTATTAAGAAGAAGAAATTTAAGCTCACTAAACTAGGAATACAACCCATATAAAAGCACATGCTTTTTGAATCTGTTGCAATGCTAAATTTGAATTTATGGCAGCATGAGGATGCTATCGGATTTTTAAGAATATGCTATGCCAGCCCTTTCAGTATTGTAACCCAGTATTATTATTTAATAAGTTCCTTCAGCCAGAGTGTTTGCAAATAAATAAACCAATAAGTTAAGTGCAAAAACAATTCCACTAAAAGGATGTGCTCTATTTGCTCTGCGCAGGTATTGCTAATAATAGAGGTATCATAAAATGACTCAAACTGTAGTAGAAAGGTTGAATGCTTGAGTGCACACTGCAGAGGAATACCCGGCCACATAGACACTGGAATCGTGTCCTTTCAAATTAGCGTGGGGAAGTAAGAAAACGCCACATAGCCCTGGTACAGCCTGTCCAAGCAGGAGGGGTTGAACAGTATTTCTGTTCCTGTTTGCTGGGCTGTGTTTGGGGAAGAGATTATTCTCTTGGAAAAAGAACCTCTTTAAACGACAGGCACAATATTTATTCATCAGAAAATGTGCATTTGACAAGCTCAGCTGGCTGCCCTCTGCTCGGGCAGTTTCAGGAAAACCTTTCTAGCAACACATTGCACTCTGCTTTCCTAGCAGGCTGGGGATGCCATCCGCTCTTTCGCCTCTGCTGGCTGTTTTCCACTTATTTGCTTACTCTTTTCCATCCCAGTTAGCTCTGCGTAGCCTGGAGGGAATGAACTAGATTCTCTTTCTGGGGCATCATCAAAAGAAATGTTTACCGAATTGCAGAGAATCACATCTGTGTGAATCTGGTGGCAGCACATGTGCACTGCAGTGGGCTGCAGAGATTTTATTTTTCCTGATAACATGGGAAGAAAAGCCTCCAGTGTCCCCCACCCCAAACCCAGGCTCAGTACATAAGGCTGGCAATCATTCAGCAACCCTTTCCATCTGCTTGGAAACAAAAGCATTTGAACTGAGACCATTTGGGGATTATAAATCCCCGGGTACCATTTAAATAATGTTTTGAAACACTCTTCCTCTGAAACAGTCTTCTCCAGTTTTCCTCCATCAGCTACAAATTACCAATAGCCAGATTACCAAGTGCATATTAAAAGGAAATTTTTAGTTATTTGGATTAAAAGTGTCAGCTAGAATATTAAAATATTCAAAATAATGTACAGTTAACATGCATATTTCTTGAGGCAGAAATTATTTTCCCTGTTTCATAAGGCACCAAATTCACTCTCAGCAGTCAACCTGCACTGATAGAAAAAAGACTTCCCTCTACATTTAACTCCTTGATCTCCAAATCCAGTTTTCTAAGCAAACTCTCCTTTTGAACAGATACCATGCATAACAACAACTCAGTCAAATGCCGTTCTGGGTAATGCCAGGCTGTGTTGGTACTATAGCACCTGCATGGAAACAGCTCCTTTTTTCTGGAATCCCACCTGAATTGGCCAAAGAAATAAGCATATACAAAAGTCAAAATATTCACTCACATTTACAGATTTGAATCACATCAAAGTCATTTTTTGCATATGTACCCACTGGGTTTAATCAGAATTTTGATAAATTTCTCTTTCAAGATATTTACCTTTTATCAAGAATTAGATAATGCCCATCCTACAATCATATTCCTGATTCAAGCCCTATTCCCTGATCAATCCTTCCAGTCTTGATCCACAAATGAAATCTCAAATATAACCCCTCAGCAATATTTGGATTGTTCTTTAAGTAAGGTGTTCAACAGGTAAATCATCAAGACCTGGTTGGAAAACATCTAGTTTATCCAAACTTTCTCTAACCTATTTTAAATTATTCACTGACTTCTTGCCCTTTTGTTACCAGAATTACTGGATTAGAGTTGACCTCACAAGGATTAACACAAAACGTCACTAAGCGCTCTTTTCATAGCATCATTTATTGATTGTAGCTAAGACTCTGGTTGGGGCTGGGGGACCTGCTCAGGTTCTAGATGGTGCCAGCAAACTGCTTTCTCCTGAAGGGGTAAATCAAATATTCACACAGACATGTCCCAGGAAAGCTAGAGGTGCATTGAGAGAGCACTTTTAAAAAGTTAATCATTAATTAATATGAAAGGCACTAAGTTCTTAATCTCAGGAGAAGTTTCCACTGAAGGCTGGTGAGGCAGATGGATGTGCAGAGGAGAGGGTCACATCACCAGCACATCCTTTCCACGTGGGATGTGTCTGAGATACCTGGGAACTGAGCAATCACATAATCTCATATGGGAATAGAGAGGAAGAAATATGGAGGTGAGTCTGGCAGAAAAGGAGACGAGTAGATGCCATAGATACCAGAAAGTGAAATTATTAGGTGGGGGAAAGTAACTTTAGCAGATACACTTCAGGCTTATCCAGGATTTATGGTTCCACAGCGCTCCCAGCTTTCCCCTTTCTACTGGTGGAACTCAACCAGCTGGCTTTCTTCCCACCAAGAAATCCATTGGCTGGTCCTTGACTATGCACCAAGATTAATTTGGTTTCCCACTCAGCTGGGGAGTAAGCATTCCAAAAGGGTTTCTTCCTGTGCACTCAGCTTTAGAATACAATTCCTCTTACCCGTAGTCTTACAACCATCTTTTCTATGTTTTGTTTTATTTATTGAAATTACATGGGTTTTATTTCACATATACTTTATTGGAAGAGCAGCACTTCTAACTGAAAGGTTGTTTTCACTTTTACTGGAAAGGCTTTTCTGAATATTAGCTTTGGATTGGCAAATTTTCAGTAATTTGTACTCTCAGCAACACATTGGTATGAAAATTGGATTTGGGCAATGGGCACTCCCTGAGCTACTTTACTTTCAGTGTAATGACTTTAGCTAGAAGTTGAGCATATATCATGCTTACATCCATTGCTTTTCTGCTCAGGATCAGCTGCACTTTTGAGGACTTCATCTTTTAACGCTTATTCACTCCGCACCTTATGGGTGCGGAGTAGCACCCAATAATGGGATAATACCATCACTTTGATTGACCTGTAGAGCTTGACAGTTTAAGTCTCCATTAAGAGAGTCCTATAAAAATTAGGGTATGATTTGACTGTGCTTATACCATAAGATGACCCCAATTTCTTCCTAAAGCACCCTGATTTCAGTGGCATGCTTCTTTGATTGCTAGACTGGTATTTTAATCATCTGAATAATGAAGCTCTTGTTAAGACCTAAAGTAAAATTTAGCAAGAAGAAGGAGGAAAGATTATGGTCTTTGCATCAGCTCTCATGGCTGGAAATGTGGCTGGTAGACATCAGGGTACAAGGGGATCCTTATATTCTCTTGTAGTGAGAAAGACGGTACCTTTCTGAGAAGAAGCATTGGAGATTAGATGTTATCTAAATGTCTCTGATTGTGACTTCAAATGAGAGAACAATTCATTTAAGAAAAAGAACAGCCTTTTTTTTTTTTTAAGGCATTTAAATATCAAAACAGAAAAAAATCATCTTTTTCTTAAAGTCTTGCATCTTTGCCATGTGAAATCTGGCTTTATTACCAATTAAGAAGCTTCTCCAAATGGTGGAAATTCTTGTCTGCCTGGGGCCTCTCTCTCTCAGCTGTAAACACCAGGCAAATTGAGTTAGAAACAGCAGCTCCTGAGTTCACTCCTTCATCTCTTTCCTCTTTTCTGAGCCTGGTCTGTCACTGGCAATCACACTACTTTTGTAGCCCTACAGGGGAAATCACATCATTTAAGTAGTCATAAATCTAACCAGATGCCAACTGTGTTCACCTGCTACATGGTAGAGGCAATACACTTATTAACTCCGCTCATTTGCCTAATGACTCTGATGAGAAAGTTCTTCCTCCTTTAACAATTTGCAGGCCAGGTTGTGATGCCTGGTCAGACCAAATGACTCAACAAAGAGTAAGAATACATCAGCTCTGAAGCCATCTGATGATTTTTGGTATTTTCTTTCTGTCATTGAGCCACAGATATTTATCCCTCTAAATGATTAATATATATCTGCAGGGTGGTTTTGGGTTAAAGTTAAAAAACGTAGAGAAGTAATGGTGGATGCTGATTTCAGAGCCTAAAAGGAGAGATAAATGTTAAGCAGTTTCTCCATTCCCATACTAGCAAAGACCTAGAAATAACTCATACTGTATCCCATGCTGTAACTAAAGGAAAGAAGATCTGAGAGACATGTGTCTGTCCTACCTGCAGTCATTTAAAAATAGAATTTCACCTCCACAGCCAGCGGAGGCAAAGAAATTATGGATGACTTTTTTTCAACTATCCCCTGTTTTTGGATGGGGTGATACCCCCTCTGAACCTGCTTGTCTCACTATTGATGGTGAAGTCCCATAACCTAAGGATCCAAGACAGCCAGTTCAGACTTTCAGGTTGCTTACAGTAATTAGATGGGTTCTTCCTAAGGATTAATTAGAGTATCTTGCTAATCTTCTCTTCAGAAAATATCTGTTGAAGAAAAACAGAGAGATAGAAGTCTGTCCACTTCTGTGGGGAAGTTCTTCCTGTAAATGAATACACTTGCAAGTGATAGAACTTAATTACTTCTTCTAAACCATCTGAAATCCTCACTTCATCCTTCTGCACAAAGGCTTGCTCACAATACTTTGCAAGAGCTCTGAAGACCTCATTTTGCATACTCCAATTAATAATATTCTAGAGAGACTGCAGATATGAACAGCCTTTTTAAATTAATACACATATTTCTGTGCAAGCTTTTAATCAAAGAAGACAGCATGACACCTCCAGAGGCTTCTATGCCATTGTGTTGCCAATAACATTATATTGTTCTATTCAAAATATATTTTATTCCCCTATTCTCATGATCTTTTCAGCTCCTTATAAACTGCTTCTAGTTATTATTTTTGTCTGTGGTTGGTCTTAAGTTTAGGAGATTGATTTGGAATGGGTTTTTATCATATATATATATGTATATATATATATGTAAAACCTTTCAATGCTGCTGTAAATTATTTTAATCAAGTATCTTCATTTCATGTGTATTTCATGAATAAAATTCTTTCCTTATTTATATCCCTGGGAAGTGCTGAACTCCCACTGACACCTGGGAAGCTGAAGGTCCTCCAGGCCATTGCATGTGGCTTTTGACAAGCACATGAGTCCAGGCGATACCCGCTACCAGTGGTGTTTGTGGGATGTTTCAGTGGCGGCTCCCACAGGCTCTTCCAGGGGGTGTTACTGGCACTTTCCCAAGAAGGTTCCCCCAGATTTTCTCCATATGCCTGTAACAAATCACACGTCTCTGGAGTACACGTGCTGGGAGATATGGTGGTTGCAGTTGACTTGTTTTAGAATAATTTCAGTTGGAAGAGACCCTCAGGATCATTGAGTCCAACCATAACCTAACTCTAGCATTAAACCATGTCCCTAAGAACCTCGTCTAAATGCCTTTTAAACCCCTCCAGGGATGGTGACTCCATCACTGCCCTGGGCAGACTGTTCCAATGCCTGTTAACCCTTTCTAAGAAAAATTTGTTCCTAATATCCAATGTAAACCTCCCCTGGCACAACTTGAGGTCATTTTCTCTCATCATATCACTTGCTACTTGGAAGAAGAGACCAACCCCCTCCATGCTTCAACCTTCTTTCTGGCAGTTTAGAAAAAAATCTTATCATCAATGTACCCACAAAAACAGCAACAATGCTGCTGTATATACCATTCCTTATAGCTTCAGACCAATAATCTTTCCAAAGGAAGAAATAGCTCACCAGTTGTCTTCGATTCACAGAAATCTGAGGAATATAGGACGTTATCTGAGGAGGTACTGATTTTAGCAAAGGAAGGGTTGAAATCAAATCCTCATCATAGGAGGTATTGCCAAATTTTGAGAGATTCTTGGCTCAGAAGAGTTTGCGATCTATTTAGGGGTGCAGACAAAGGTTTTTGAGGAAACTCTAGATTTAAAAAAAAAAGTGCTTAGCCATAGCAGTGATCAGAAATAGGAACCGAACCATTGGTTCTGTATTCAGGAACTGCAAGAGCAACTGTTGCTCTTGCTTCTCACCAGCCTTGCTTTCCACTTCATGAGCAGACAGTGGTCCTCGGTGTGCCTGAGGGTTGGCATTGGCACATTTTATTTTATTTCTCTATATGTAAGCATAACCATGTATTAAATATGTATATTCAAACATGCTTCCAGCTGTGCTTCATTTGTAAGAATATCTGTACCTGCTTACCTGAGTAAAAATAGCATTCTCCTCCAGGCTACCTTTGTATTTCCTCCCATAAAGTCCTCACAATTATCTGTGCAAGTGACCTTTCTTATTTATGGGAATGTTTTTACAAAATATAAACTCTCATACCACTATGTATTTTCATGACTATTTCCCCAGAAAGTACTTCTGAAGGCTGGTTGGGAGCAAAGGTGACAGGGAGGAGAACACAGTGTGTACTACTGGGCTTTGCAGTAAGGAATTATTGATAGAAGTCCCCAGAAGACACCCACCCCTCTGTCTCACTACTATGCGGGGGACTTGAACTTGTGTTCCCAGTTCCCAACTGGGCCAGTGCAGCTTAGTGGGAAAGAGGAGACAATAATCACCCTGACTGCAGTCCACAGCCCAGGGTGCAAACTTTAATGCATGGAACCTTCTGGTCCCATGTAGATGTTTCCCCCTCCTATCAAGCCACCATGGTCTTACTCCAAGGAGTACAGACTCTCCAAGGATGGTGCAGTCTGTAGACTGGTTCTCTTCAATGGAAACCCACAGGCAGATCAAAGCTGCAAATCAATCTAATACTCAATTTTTCAGTTCATCTGTACAACATGATCTGACATCTGATTCCAGTAAGTTTGTAGCTGGCCAAAAAATGCCCAGCATAAAAAAAAAGAGGTTTGTGTGCCTTTTTTTCTTCCCCCTTTTTCCTTGCTTATACCACAGAGTTTTGCTGTGCAAGTAGATGGATTTCCCATATCTCTTGAATCAGCAGTGCAAAGCAGCAAAAAACTTTTGACAGTACGTGCAGGGGAATTTTTAGACTTGAAAACAGACAAGCCATTGCTCTTGAAAAAAATTATCAAGGATACATAAAGGATGGGCCAAAAAAGACTGTCCTGGTTCTTCTGCTTCATCTCACACAGTGAAATACAAAATGAGTCTATCACAGAAATATGTAGATCCTACCGTCTTGATATTTGTGCTGTGAAGCTTAAATATCTTTCTTTCTCACCCAAGAAAAATGTCAAAGGCACAAAGAAATAAATGATTTTCTTCGTGTTTTAGGCAGCTGCATCTGCAGCTATGGAATGCTCTTCGGGAAGCTTTCCTTTTACGAAGTTACAAAAAGCTCTGACAAAAAATAATAAGCTGGTGAATTGTATTTTTCTGACATAGATTAATTAGTTCTCTTTAACATGGTTAAAATTAGCCTGAGTTTTGTGTCGCTGCTTGGCTATTCCCTTCTCCTAAATGCATAATATACAATTTATTTTGACAAGTACCAGTGGGTGATGCACAAGGAGACTGCTGCTGGCTGGGGGCAGGGGGGCGGCTGCTTTTTTGGCCAAAGCAGAAGAATATTTGGCTCAGAGAGCTGGAAAACTTCTTCCAGCCCCACCTCCTCTTTTCCTTCTGAATGAATGGGTTTATTTTCATGCCTGTTTATGCAGCATGGTGTATAGCAACCACTCCTTTTATGTTGGAAATATTATGGTTTGCCATTGACAAAATAGCAACGTAAATTAAAGAAGGTATCCACACTGTCCTTAGCCAAGGGAATAAATATTTTCCAGTAGAGCTGCACCAGTTGCTCAAAAAAGGAATGAAACCGAACTAATTTCAATGAATATCATTATTCTAAAAAAACTGAAAATGAAGCAATTCAAAAGACTGTTGTGATTTTAAGAATATGTCCTGGTTTTATTCCTATTTTTTAAGAAGACAAATGATCAGCAAGGTTAACTCAGATTAGAGAAACAGATGGCTACTGTTTTAAGAAAGGTAACTGGAAATGTATATTTTGAAATGGTCAATGAAATGGATAACAACATTTTACTCCTTCAAAGTAGCACTTGTTGAGTGATATTCACTGTTCTCTTACCCAACTTGTTTTGCACTCTCTGTTTTGTTGTCTATATTTTTAAGACTAAAACCTTGTGTATTTGCAAGTCTTACAAAACCCATCCAGGCTGAAGTGCCTTGTTTTTTCCTAAAAGATAAAACTACTTTTTTCATCAATAAGCTGAAAACTCTTCCCCATTAAATTATGAATTTACACCAGCTAATTTGAAAGCTATTTTGACATTCAAATGCACTTGGAGATTTTGAAAACTCTTCTCCTAGGAACAATTAAGAATGCAAAAAATCCTGTGATTGTCCCCAGCAAATCTCAGTTCAAAACCTGTGATAGAAATAAGAACTAATCTATTCTTCATTTGGCTTTGTACTCTCCCAGGTATTTCAGTAAGCAAGGCACACAGAAAGCGCCTTTCTTATGAAAGGGCCTTATGCTTTGACAGCTGAAATTAATTTTCTCCCAATTTTATAGTCACCACAGCTTTCCCCAATATTGATGACATGAGAAGAGTTTGGTTTCATGGTGCTGTAGAAGAAAGTGAGGAGCACAGAGGTCTGTAGGAAGGACTTTTCCTCTCCAGTGCAAGTGGAAATGAAACGAAATCAAATCTTTGCTTTCCAACCTCAGGTTTTCTGCTTTCTCAGTGTCTGTAGCAATACAAGGTTGGATTCTTGCTGTCCATGTATTTGGAGAGCAAGATGAGTTCAAATGTTAACACAAACACTTTTGATTTTAATAGAGCTCAGCCTTTCCCAACAGCAAGATAAATATCAAAAGGGGACACAGATTAAAAGATCAAAAAGGAAAGAGAAAAAGAAAGCATTGAGCAAACTGAAGTTTTATTGGCCTACTTTAAAGCTCAAGTTGCTTTCTGAAAGGTAGTAATTTCCTTGTAAAAGTAACTTCTGTCACAGAAAATATAAATCCAAATACTTCACATAAGGCAAAGCTATAAGATTTGGCAATAGAGGTCTTTCAATGGGCAGTGGTGAGCAGACTCATTAATACAAAATACTAAATAACGTAAGTATTCTGGAAATATATACAATGTGAATTTACATTAAGAGCCACAGAACAAGTTATCTGTGATCCTGCAAATCCTTGCTTGTACCTGCAGGACTTTTCCATACCAAAGGGATCAAGGTTTCTTCGCTCTCCTTCTCATCTTCTTCATCCTCTTGTATTTCAGTTGGATGAGGCAACAGGCTGCCACAATTATGCCCCCATATTTATTCTCTTTTCTGAAGGTGTTTTGGTTCAAATTCCAAAAATTATCAACAACAATTTGGCATTTATTCTAAGGACCCTTGACAAGTACATGCAGGATGAGCTGGTTGATCACTCTGCTTTACCACATCCATCCAATTTCAGTACATCCAAACACAGAAACCACACAGCAAAAGAGCCCCTAATGGTGATGTGTTATATACCCTCACATTTCCATGCTTCTCACCTTCCCGCAACAACATGCAGAGATGGAACACATTTGAGCAAGATATTTTGGGGAGGAAATCAGATAGTAATGAACTGGTACTCATATACTTTAATGGACTCCATCAAGACTTCTTTGCAACTTGAATACAAAGTTGCATACAGAATGAGGAAGCCATTCCCATTATTTTAAAGTAATACAATAAATAAGTCAATATTGAGTTGACTCTTCAGGAAGCTGTGCCTTTTCACTGACAGTTACAAAGAAAACAAAGAAAAATTGAACTAAAACTATTTGAGACCTAAAAACAAAGCAACAAAAAAATTGGGGAGGGGGGAGGGACAAATTGTTTGTTTGGTATTTATAAAAGTAATCAATAGGTGTCTTCTCTATGGAAGAATTAATTCTTTAAGATGGTATATAGAAGCTGACTACTGAATGCAGTATAATGAAGAAGTAGGCTAAACTAATACTGATAGAATATATATAATATACTATAATATTATATATATTATGTATATTATATTTTATAGATACATATGATAAGTTTTGCACAACTACGAAATCATCATAAGGAATATACTATTGAGCACAGGGATGAGTAAGCAATACAAAACATGTGGAAGGATCAGTATCATTACGGATGCTCACCTTGTCCCTTCCCATTGGGTCCCATGAGCCAGGGTCCCAGGTTCTCACGCATGAGGAAATTACTCCACAAACAGAGTTACCCAAGTCATCAGTATGGTTGTTGTTGTACCTTCAAAGAAACCACAAAGTTACTACATATGTATGTTTTTTCCCTTATTTTACATTTTTTAATATTTTAGATATTTTAGATATTTTAATATTTTTTCTGTTTCAAAAAACCAGCTGCTGCTGCCAGTAGTTAAACCTTTTCACTGATTTTTTTTTTTTAAATTTAGAATATGAAAAATGCTACAAAAAAGCATGGGCTTCCTTCAGAAACTAGTTTTTGTATATCTATATATAGATATATAGATATATATATATATGAAATAAGCCAGCTATTAGCTGAAGACAAATATGCCAACATAAAAAATAAGTGTGGAAACTTTCCACTCCAAAAGTGAAAGATGAGTGTGCTAACCCTGTTGGAGCCCTCACGGGACATTGTGATGTGTGATTTTCCTCCAGGGATGCCAGGAGCTGCAGAGCAGCCGACCCAGGGACTGTCACAGCCTCTCTGGGGCTTCACCAAAGAAAGTCAAACCATAGCACATCACCACGAGTATTTCCAGCCAAGAAACCCAGCACAGCAAAGAGAAAACTGAAATACCTGAAATAACATCAGCTGGGGCAAGTTATTTCATTTTTACAACACAAAGCTATCTCTGGAAGATATAAATAGAGGTGTAATTATATACAGGTGTGTTAAACCAACTAAACCTCTGCTGGAGCTTAACTGATTATTGCTGGCTAATTATCCAGTTGATGGGATCAGCTGGTCAATGGAACTGAGATATCGTGAGCCAAGCTAATTATTTGGACTGTTAACATTTTAATTGAACTGAATTACTTTTCAATTCGTATGTCAGAAAGTCTACATGCAGAAGATTAGAATGAAGCAGCTATTCTCTGTTGTGTGTTAATTGTCATATTTTTCTAAAGGATGCTTCTTTTTCTATTATAAAGCCTATTTCTATTGTAAATATGGGATTTTTCCATATAGACTGAAGTCCCCTGCGATTAGCCCACTTCTCTCTCTAACTGTTGTTTAAGCCGCTGAGAGACTCCAATTGCCTGAGGGATCCAGCTATCTTCAGTAAGGTTTAATTTTATTTAATTTCCTATTTAAAGCTTCTCTGACCTTTTTCAACATACAGATGATAAAAAAATACTTTTACACATGCATATATCAAATGACGTGTCCACCTAAGCTTGCTAATAAAACTGCACAGCTCTGTGACTGCTGGCCCCTGGCTATATTAGCTGTCTGCTTGCCTTATTTGTGAGTTATAAATAGCCAAAGACTGCATACTCACTGTCTGCTTACATTGAACAAACTGTGATTTTAATTCTCTCAAACAAGCCTGTCTCCTGACGTAGGTCTGTCCTGAATGCTCAGTCTTACCTGTTTTCCCTTTTTTTGTGTGTGTGTTTCTTACGTGACTGTGATATTCTTAAGAAAAATTCCCCAACTGTGAAATAATGAACAATTAGCAGAGCTACTGAAGGGCATTTTTACACTGTCAGCAAGCCGCTTGTTGCAAAGCAATCCTCTATATTGTTTGTTAAATTCTGATTTAATAATATTTTATACTCACATTACACAACTGAAAGGCTTCCCTGTCTCTGACATGGTTTTCCCAGCTTAGCTTGTACCAGGAAGTTGTAAAATCATCCCAAGGTCCTGTTGTACTAATTTCTCTGCAAACCAAAAGCAACAGGTACTCACTTCAAAAGGCTTCCAGCCTCAGGATGAAAATGTTTTTCACGTGAACTAAGGTAGAAAAAAGGCTGAGGACTAGATTCAGTAAAGGATTAAATTACCTAAAGAAGGATTTAGGTGGAATTTGGGACCTAAATCTACAAGCTGAAACCCTCCAGTTCCCTGAGCTCATACTGTATCTGGGCATCTCCCTGCATGACCGGGAAAGTCTCTGGGGTGGTACAAGGATGCTGAGAGCTGCATCTGCCCCTGGTTTCTCAACATTTACCTTTCTGCTAAAGCTCAGTCAGTGCTCATGTGCTGTAAGGCATGCCCAGAGCACACCAGACACCCTGCCATACTGCTGAGTAACACCACATCGTGAATTTGAGGAAAATATCACTCCACTTTTTAAAATGCAATAATGTCTAGGGAGGCCAGCAGGGAGCAGTAATTGCCATGGCACCATGCAGAAAATCACAGAAAGCTGCCTCTTCTGTGCCCTCATTTCAGGAAATTATGTTGAAATGAATCGGTGTTTGCCTTTTCTTAAAAAACAAGAATGGGTTCCCAAAAATCTCTGTTCCCTGACGAGTCATCTGGTCTCCACTGGCTTCCTGAAAAACATGTAAGAGGTACTAGAGTATTCATCTTGGAAAGACTCGCTTGGGATAACTGATCCTTCAGTGCTAAATCCAAAATCCAGACTGTCATACCTCCCATCCATTGATCTCTTAGAAACAAAGTTGATATTGCCAAGCACAGACCTAAAAAAGCGCTGAGCTGCCCTTGTTCATCAGGACCTGGGTGGACTGAGGTCCCCAATGGGACACACAGTGACACATGCCACCCCAGAGGACTATTAGTCAAGACCAAAAGCAAACCACAGAAGTGGAGATATCTGCAGAATAAATTACAAGCATGATCAGTATGTGAAAATGACTTAGAACGAGCAAGTTTCTCAAAGAAATTACAGCCTCTGGGGAAATCATTTAGAATGGCCATGATGAGCAATATCTCACTCCATGACTCTGTTGAGTTCTATCTTCCCCTTCCCTACAGTTATTATACAATGAGCGTGAGAAAGATCAGCTTAAAATTGGCATGTGTTTTTAATGGCAAGAACTAGTTTTAGTTTTATTGAGACTCATGTGGCATTTGTATTTTGTTCAGCCACATTACCGGCAAGTTCACTCAAAGGTTCTCCATGAAAATTTTCCATGTATTTGTGCTCTTGGCTGGAATCTTAACTCATGCCAATTTTTAAGAGGGGACATATGCTGAGCACAAGAGATCTTTTGGACTCCACAATTTCTTCATACCTAAATAGCAATAAAAATTGTGAATATTTGATATTTTTAGTTGTGTGAAGAAACTAGACAAGGGTCTTTTGCTATGCAAACCTATAGGAATGGTGCTATATGCAAAGGTTTCTTCATAATCCCACCTACTGTAACAACTAACGCATCCAACAACACAGCAAACTACAGTGCTTAGTAATGCGGTTTGCTTCTTTTTTTCAAGCATTGTGCCATTATGTCATATGTTAACATGAAAATAAATTTGTGGGGTTTTTTTATTCAGTGGCATTAATGGAAAAGTTAAGTTCACTACTTTTTCTCCTTTCCTTCTTATACATTATTTGCTGTTTTCTTATCTGTGGTTGTCAGCCTGAAATTTGATAGATTTCTTAGAAATAGTTGGCGTCAGGTGTCATTTCATGTGGCCAGTTTCCTTGGTTTTCTCTGATGCAAATTGGTTTCTACAATTCGCATTTATGAAGCAGCTTGATGTGGTGATTTCCATTTTCATACCCTCATTCACTTTCTTAATTTGTTTTTTTCTGCAGTGCTTGTTGTCTTCCTCTCCAAAAAAAAATGAAGAAGTTCCATTAATTTTGGGCCTTATATGGATTATCTCCAATCTTTTCTGTACGATAATCCATCTTCTTTCCTTTTGATAGTTATCTGTCTAAACAAGCTTTTGCTGTTTGTATGAAAATCCTTCTCATTTTATTCCCTTACTTGATAACATCTAGCACACAGAACTTTTTCTTATGCTTTTGTTTTTCCATTCCTCATAAACTATGTTTTTCTTCCAGTACTGCTTTGTAACACAATTATTCTTCTGGCCAGGCCTGGTGCCTCATCCACCATGTTCTGTGACTTATTTGGAATATTAATTCAGCTGTGGATAGCTTGTGTACCTTTAATTTAAAGACTCATGAAACTCACCAGGTTACTGTGTTTAATTTCAAGGAGTTGCTTGTTACAATGTACCTGTCAGAAAATGAAAATATTCAGACTCTCAGCTAAACTTTTTGATCAAAACAAGTTATGCTTTACACGTGTATCTTTTTGTTTGTTTGCTTTCACTGTCTATTTCCCACGTTTATTTATCTGTCTATCCCACGTTTATCTAAGGGCTTTTGAGCCTTACACACCTCAGCACAGATGAATAAGATGCCTATAGCTCAAAAATTTCCCTTTGCTACTGTACTGAAGTGTTGGTTTGGATTTCCTCAGGCTTTGAATCACAGCCAGAGAAGCCTCCTTGCCTTTAACCTCCCAAGATTTTATTATTATTATTATTATTATTATTATTATTATTATTATTATTATTATTATTATTATTATTATTATTATTATTATTATTATTATTATTATTATTATTATTAATTTTCCCTGCATTATAGACCTTAGAGTTTATTGATTAATGCCCATAAAGGCAGCCACGCTGCTTCTGGAAAGGCAGTTTGTCATCTCTGTCAGCACTCAGCTCCGTATGTTGCCACTTCACAAGCGGCATCCCGGGATGCCAGGTGATATAAATGAGTCGGGCTGCATCGGACTGCGTACAGTTTACATTTCATCTTTTATAATCAAAGGCGTGATTTCTCACCCACATTTTTCACAGAATGCATATTCACCGTGTAATTTCTGGTTTACATGATTTACAATGCATTCTAAATTTAGGTAACTTAATAGGCTTCAAGAGGACAGCTTACATGGTTGATCTGATCAGACTAAATGGTCATGTACACTTTACAACACCTTTCATCTAAAGAGCATGAATAATACCCCTATTAGTCTACCCAGAAACATTTGAAATTCATAGGGACAACCAGGAAGAAAAGTTTAATGACCTTGAAACAGAGCTCACACAGACAAATATTAAATATTATGTTTATTGTCTGACTCAGGTCTCCACTGGTGTGAGGTTCCTCACCCACAGATGTTCACACAAGCAGGTTTTCTGCTGCAAGAATCTATTCCTATCTCTCCAGTTGTTTTTCTGTGGCCACCTAGACAAGTCATGTTTTCTTTCTGTTTACTACCACTTATCTGTACAGTTTTGGAAATGGAACGGTCTCTTCACCTGGACCTGGAGATGCTGCCGAAATTCTACCTTAGAGCCACTCTATGCCCTAAAATAGGTTTATCGGCTTGGTTCCTCAGGCAGGGACCTCCACAGCTTCATGCCCATCACCTGGGGCACAACTGAGGGACAACTGAGCCAGAGACATCTTTGTCAGGCCAACATAAAGCTACTGCTGGGCTGAAAGTCCAAGCCTCAGGTCCCTCTGTCCCCACTGCAGAAGATCATGGGACTGAAGGTGGAGGAAAGTATCCATATCCAGCTAAGAGGTGACACATCTCCAACCAGTGGCACCACACTTCCACTGTTTGGTGTCACCAGGGGTGGCTGAGCTCTGATAACACATCGGCTCTGCCTTTGCAGAGCTATAGATGTCACTAATTCAAGTACTGACCCTGCAGCCTCCCAGAGACTAGTGTCAAGAGAGTCCATTAAGTCATTCGGCCCATCATCTTGGGTATCACAGTATCACAGTATGTTTGGGATTGGAAGGGACCTCAAAAGATCATCTAGTCCAATCCCCCACAAGCACACCACAGCATGATGTGCCACGTGGAGATCATAGAACACCCCAGGTTGGATAGGACCTCAGAAGATCATCTGCTGGTCCTAGCTTGGGTGAAACCATGACAGCTTTGCTCTGGACGCAGTGCCAGAGCTCAGGGTGCATTCTTCCTCCAGAGACTGAAATAGAGCTCAGAAGCAGAAGGCTGAAGATGCTGATGTGTCCTCAGTGCAGAGACAAGGCTGGCCTGTGATAGAGTGCCTGCCAGGGAACCAGAACCCCCGCTGCAGACAAAGGCAAAACCCCTCTATTCCCATCTGATAAAAACTACCTTATATATTCTATCTTTTTTTAATTATATTGTCAGCAAATCAGTGGATACGGTAACTCCTAACAGTGAATGGCTGTCTCTGGTGAACTCTGTACCAGCACAGCTGGGTCCTCGAAAAGTGCAGCTACTCCTGGCTTGAGAAGGGGCCTCTGTAGTATCCCCACATGGGACATCTAGACAGCTGAACATCAGGGACAGATTCCTGGGCCTTTAAATTGTCCAAAAAAACAAGCATGAGATTTGATCATAATTCTAATTTGATCATAATTATAAGGGCAATGAAGCTGGGGAAGGGGCTGGGGCACAAATGTGATGGGAGCGGCTGAAGGACCTGGGGGTTCAGCTGGAGAACAGGAGCTGAGAGGAGACCTTCTGATCTCTGAACTGCCTGAAAGGAGCTTGGAGCATGGAGGGAGTTGTTCTCTTCTCACAAATAACAAGCCATAGAATGACAGGAAATGGCCTCAAGTTGCATCAGCGGACGTTTGGATTGGATATTGGGAAAAATTTCTTTACAGAAAAGGTTGTCGGGCATTGGAACAGGCTTGCCACAGCAGTGGTGGAGTCACCATCCCTGGAGGTGTTTAAAAGATGCGTAGATGAGGTTCTTAGGGACATGGTTTAGTGCCAGTGTTGGGTTAACGGTTGGACTTGATGATCTTGAGGGTCTCTTCCAACCGAAATGGTTCTGTGCTTCTATATTTCATGTGTTGGTGCACAGCTCTGAGCCTATTATGAGTATGTTGAAGCAACGCAGCTCATCTGACACTCCTCAAAGTGACAAAACAAGTGCTGTAACTCAGAGACTGTCCGGCGCCAGGATTAAAAAGGACTTTGCACAGTCCCCAACAACATCAATCCCAAAGCTGATTAACACTCACAATAGTAGAGAGTGATTGCAAACATCCAAGTAGATTTGGAAAGGATACAGAGTAATAATTAATAACAGGGATAATAATCAGCTGATGACTATCTGGATTAATTGCCATTCCATTGAATAACAGAGGTGCCAGAACTCATCGCTCTAATTACTTTTCTTTTGGCAAACATACAATAAAGAAGGGCACATCTGAGCAGCAGCAATAAAACCTATAAGCTACAGTGACTGGCGAAGTTTACCTCTCAGCTATCAGTTTGGGAGCTATAAAGCTGGTCTAGCAATTACCTATTGTTGTTAGGTGGGGGAAAGCACAGGAGGTTAATATATGATGGCATCTACCCTGTTTAATCTGGCTTTCATGTGCCCATGGCAAGCATCATATTGGAGAAAAGAATGAGCAGTCCAATTCAGAAGTAAAACCTCAGCATTCATAAGGAAAAGAGGAGTTGTAACTCTTGCATCTCGCTATTGTTCTGTAGCAGTTTCTCTCCTTAGCTCATTCCAAGTACACCATCACTGGATCTCAAAAGCCTGTTGTTTGTAAAAACAGTCATTTTTCACAGGCTGCCTCAAAAAGAGACATTAGTTGATGTTACAGACATTGTGCTGGGTATTCTCTTTTGTCCAACCCTCTGAAAACTCACTGAAGCTCCTGCCATTTTATCTGCTGATGCTGGAGACATATTTGTTTAGCCAAGGACAAGGTGTATCTGAAGAACATCTTAAATCTTCCAGCTGATCTTGACAGCACATTAGGTTTAACAACTGAACTAATTAGGAAAACTATAAAAATAGAAAGCTACAGTAAACTATTTAATCAGGAAGTTATTCGATACAAATAACTGCTTAAGGGAAAGATTCTGCACTATATGCTACAGTGATTTCATTGAAAGCCTGTGTGGATAATAGGAATGTATGCTCAGCTGCTTCTGTCCACTGTTGCTGGGGGTGAAAAAAAGCCCACACATGTTGCTATCCCCAAAAACAAGCACTGGTTTGCATATGTTTTTCTAGGATGGAATATTTTTTCATTTGGAAGCTCTTAGCCCATATCTTATAAGGATAATAAAGGAGAAGACAAACAAGGAAGATATGAACAGACTTCTGAGAGTAAAATAGAATAGGTTCTGAATATCTGCTGAAAAAAAAAAGGTATCAACAAGTTTAAAAAATGAAGAAAGTAAAAAATTGTGTTAGTAACCGATTCTGGGAGATGATAATGCTGTAAGATTTGAGGAATATAATGTTGTTGCGATAATGAAGTTGCTCCATATCCAGAGGGCTGGGAAAAGAGTGATCTGCTGTGTTGAGTGTGTTTATGGACTGTGGATTGATGGTGCAATTGTCGCTTGACATTGTGCAACCAGAGTGCATCTTTACTGCAGCTACTTGCTGCTGATGCCAAATTCCCGAGAAAAGCCCCCAGGCTGGTTCCCAAGACTGCCACTAAATGTGGGATCTGGGTAACTTTAGCTGAACACCTCTGGTATTTCCCAGCTGTCTGAATCTTCAGGTGGATACATGGGCCAGGGTCTCACCACCCTCCTTGTCAAAAATTTCTTCCTCATGTCCAGCCTGAATCTCCCCTCTTTTAGTTTAAACCCATCATCCCTTGTCCTGTCATAACATGCCCTTCTAAGAAGTCTGTCCCTATCCTTCTTATCAGCCCCTTTTAAGTACAGAAAGGTTGCAATAAGGTCTCCTTGGAGCTTCTCTTCTCCGGGCTGAACATCCCAATTCCCTCAGCCTGCCCTCACAGGAGAAGCAAGAGCTGTTCCACCAGCAGCTGGAAAACGTCCCAGCTGTGGGAAAACACACGAGTGACATTTTCTCACGAAGGCTGTCAGCTCGTTTCACTCTAAGAGATCATTTCGTTAGCTTTTTAACCAGGATGTGGTGAGAAGTCCCTGCCGGCGCCGGTCCGTGGCTCGACGGCTCCTCCGTGTGGCCACAAGACGTGCCAACAGGAACGGGTCTCCGGATGCTCTGCCGGTTCTTTAGTCAAACACCCATCCTGTCACTCTCATAAATCACCTCTGAGGATTTCTGCATGTCCAGTGCTACAGCACGGGAGGCTCAAAATCCGGTTTTCAGAGCATAAAAGGACATCCTCCTTACTACTATGACTAATTGAACATTACTAATTGCTAATTAAACGTTGCTAGCTAAACATTAGTGACACGCTTGACACAATAAAAGCTATTAAAACTCTTACAGATGACTGTGGGGTCTCCAGACACTCTCTGTGAAGCCTGAGGCACCTCCTTTCACCCCTTGAAAAAACATCTGATAAAATGGATTATCAGCTCTCCTGTAAGCCCAGCAGCTGCCAGCACAGCAGAAAACACACTCAAATTAGTACTAGAGCTATGGGAAATCCATCTTCAGGTATTCCAAAACAATGAGTCAAGCTAGGAATATCTAAGACATCATCAGGAGTTTAGAGATGAACTCTTCTATATTACTTCTAAATCACTGAAAAGAAATCTGTTGATTCATTCAACCTTGGGCACAGCTCAAACAATTTGGGCTTTAAAGGCATATTAGGTCTGAATTTCTCAAATGTTTTTGTAGCCTGACTTGCATTTACTTGCACATTAATTTACATAAAGGGGTATCTATTCCCACTCTGAGTTTTAGCCACATAACAACAACTTCTCTTTAGTTATGAGAATATGTTTGCATTTTTTGAATAATTTAATTTGCTGATTATAGGTAAAACCCTGGTCTCACGGAAATCAGCATTAATTTTGCTAATGACTTCAAGTAGTTGAATTTCAGTCTGTGTCTTCTAAGGCAGAATAAATGTATCTTTTAGAAACTGTGCTGCCATTAAGCTCATTACTCCTGTACAGACAAGGTTAGTCTCAACGTCTATAATATATACCACAAACTCATATTATTGGCCTTCATCCTATCCAATTCTTTCTTTGCTTTCAGAGGCAGCAGGACCAGCATCCTCCAACACACAGCAAACATGCAGGACGTCACCCTTTTTGTCCATGGGATGCTTTGTTCATCCTTCCAGCAGATCATTATCACTCCAGGACACTTACAGTATTTATTATAAAGCTGCATTCAGTAAAAGCTGCACTTTTTCACCAGAGTTATAAAGAGATGATGCAGGAAATCTGGCAGAAAGGAGCGAGCTGAACTTGGTCTCTCAAGCCTCAGTTATCATGGAGATTATCTTTATTCTCTTAACTGTGAACTTGGATTATTCTTGAAAAAGGCATACGAACTGGAAGTAACAGGAAAGAATATACCAGTATAGGCAGCATTGTGGTGGGATTTCAGAACAGATTAAGAGGTTCACGGCTTGTTGCAAAGTCCTTCTTTAAAATGTACATATTACCTTGCTGCCTCTCTGACTTACACCCCCTCCATCCTCCCATTCAAACTCTCCAAATAAACGCTTTCAGAACTTTCGGAAAACTAGTATGAATAAATACAGCTCAGTCTAAAAGGGAGCTGCTGACTCATGCCTGCACTGGCAGAGTAAGACTTATTCCTACAGCAGCAGCAATGAAGAGGCAAAACCATGTGCTGCGTGAGCAGGGGTTGCAGCATCCAAGGCACTTCCATCACAGAGACAATCACCTCAAATTATTTCTCAGCCACAGCATCCTGCCTCATTAGAGACAGGAATATTCCTCTATCAATTTTACACTTACACTGTATTTCATTTTGTTATGGCAATCTTTTTCAATTTCTAGCATTTGCTTTTCAGAATGTTTCCTACCTTGAATAAAAAATGAAGTCATAATATAAATCAAACTAAAAATGGCCTGCGCTTTTTCTTTTCAGATGCATCTGTCTGTTGTAAGTTTAGTGTTACTGATCTAGTAGTTATTTTAACTGCTGCTTGGCTTCAGCCCTGTTGATATATTGGTTATTTTTATATATGGTAGGCCATTTATGTGACTGATTTTGCAATTCATGCTGCCTGATGAAGGACATCCCTTGAAACAGACCTCGTAGCTGTATTCTCAAGATGAAAGCAATTGGACAGAAGTACCTTTCTGAAAAGAGGGACCTCTATTACATTTATTTTTTTTTCCCTGAAGTGCTCAAGCCAATTGGTTGGGTTATTGGAAGAAATGAAACAGGGAAAAATTGATAGGATTCGGGTGTTGGTGTGTGGCATTAAAGTCATTTCTTATCCTTAGCAAATGGTGACTGTTGGATCAAATTCCAGTATATGGCCAAAATATAGTACAAGGGAGAAAATTATTATGCTTAGCGTGCTAGCACGGTGTTAGGGGAGGTGAATACAAGTGCATCAAAAAAGTGCAACCAAATTACACAGGTTTGTTATTTTAGGCCGCCAGTTGCTCGGTCTCCCTGCCCATGGAAGAAGGATGCTGCAATAACTGTAATTTCACAGATAAGTTGTATTTTAAGGGCCATTTTAGGTGTCGATATGAAAAATCAGGAGCTGAGCAGGAAAATATCAAAGGCTGGCAACAGAAATAGACTTTACATTGGCAAAGACAGTTATTTAGGGTTATTTTAAGTTATTTATGAGGTACAAAAATGGGAACAAAAAGCATGCTAACTTCAGCGAAATCACTGATTTAAACACATATGACCTGCCTGTTAAGGATGTACATTTATGATTCCTTGATGTATGCGAGAGCAGGTGTACAACTGCTTTCTAAAAATTATGCCATGAACACCACTGGGACTTGGCTTGTTCTTTGGTACATCTTGCTGAATTTGTTCTATATGAAGTGTTGGGGGATGATGTGACCTGGTTTTATGTGACATTGACCATTTCTGGCCTTCCCCATTGAACGTGAGCAGAAGAAGAGTTGTACTTCATCAAGTTTATTGACATTATTATCCCTTCTCTAGTAGAGACTCACAACAGATGCTTAAGGAGAGCAAGACAACTTAT
This sequence comes from Columba livia, assembly GCF_036013475.1. Lineage (NCBI taxonomy): Eukaryota > Metazoa > Chordata > Aves > Columbiformes > Columbidae > Columba > Columba livia. The sequence goes on from NC_088607.1 coordinate 4,575,718, forward strand.
AGTGAAATATTTTAGAGTAATCACTAATCTAGGGGGTGGTCAGTGACCTGGGGACTTTCTGAGTCAGAAATAGAGATTAAATATTTAAATCACCAAATGGGGTTTTCTTCCATGACTTTGTCCAATACCTTTGGGAAGCCGGTCATGTTGTGAGTGTCCACATGGTAGCAAGGATTAACTGTGCACTGAGTGAAAGAGCAACCCCTTTTTCTTGGTTTAAACCTGCATCTTGGTTTCATCCAATGCTCCTTAGCTTATGCACTCAAAAAGCAAATGAACAATTCATTCCTTGCTCCCTTTCTCTGTGGCACTCGTATTCCCTGCGTGATTTTCTAAGCAATCCATCAGGGTGAATACTCCCCATCAACAAGTGCTGACACATCTTACACATCTGTTGAGCTGCATCTGGTCTTTGCACATCTGTTTGAGTTGTGCCTGCTGGATACCTTGGGCTGAATAAACCCCAGCTGGCTGAGACTGGGCTCAGTGAAGACTGAGGTACCACTATGTGTTTATGGGGAAGAAGGCTTTGCTGACAATGGATGGAGCATTGTTGCCCTTACAAGCAAGTTCAGCAACTGAGGTAATAAATCACAAACTGCTCTGTTTTCCCAGGTGACATAGGAATGCATTTTTAACATTTCTATTCAGTTCAGTGACTGCAACTGCTTCTGTCAGATGTGGACTAGAGTAAACAAGAGTAAAAAATATACAGTATTTATAAATTAATGTTGTTTTCCAAATTAAAAAAAAAAAAGAGCCTTGTTTATAAAATCTCACTTTGAAATAGTCATCCATCTGGATGCACAAAGCACAACATCTGCCTGCTCCAAGGGAAATGTGTTGATTTTGAAAGCCACACATGACATGGCAAAGCAAGCAGACTACTTTATTTTGTTTTTCTAATTTTCAAGCAGAGTCAAGTCCAAAAACCAAGAATGACTATGGGGTTATTCAGATTGAAGGTTTTGCATGGGACCAATCTCTGTCTCCAAAGTGCTTGGAGAGATTCCTTGTGCCCAAGCCAAATGTGAAATTCTACCAAATTTTGTACATTTAGGACCAGTTTCCCACCATGAGCACAGATGAGACACCAAACTGCCAGAAGCTTTTGCTAAAGCATCATTCCAGTCACTCAAACACACTGATGACCATCCCAGTCAACTGAACCAATTACAAAGGTTTTGAGGGATATGCTGTACTTTGCTTCAGCCGTTTTCTGGCTGCCGCTATCATATTTCATCATCAGGTCGCTGAGGGCCTGGGTTTGGGTTAAAAAACTGAGTGTGACATGAAGCATTGTCATTATTCAAATGTCAATAAAGATGCTAATCCAGAAGGTTGTGAAACACCAGCAGCCCAGTTACAAGCTCTGTCTAAACACTCATTAAATTCACACAGTGGATTAGACCTAACGATCTGACACTCTGTAGTGTCTCTGACTTCCTTTTGGGAATTTAGTGTTTTGTGATTCCTAGCCAAGAACAAAAAAAATATAGAGACAAAATCATGTGAAGAACCAGTACGTAAACTCTATCATCAATTATAGCATCAGTTTCCTTCATCCCAGAATAATTGTCACTGTGGGGCCAATGCTCAGCATCAGTTCCCACTAAAATGAAAGTTGATGTGATTCTCCCAGTGAAGTGTCTAGTTTATCAAATACCTGGTTTAAGTAAGAGGTATTTTTTATGGGAGTGACTGTGTATTTTTAACACTGTGCCTTTTTTCTTCAATAATCTACTCTTATTACGCTTTTAGAAGAGGTCATTTTCCTTCAAAAGCCACCCTGAAGACAACTTACAAAGAAACAAGATCAGGTGACTTTGCATTTTATTCTGAAATCAAACTGATGGGCTCTTCAGTTTTGGGATAGAGAGGACAAGAAGCAAGGACGGGTCAGATCTTACACTGCATATGTGACATTTTGCTCGAAAACTGCTGATAACAAAAAAACAGAGCTAAATTTCCAATGTGAAAACCTGCTTTCTCAGGGTCACACATCAGCAGCCCACAGGGTTGGGAGCCCATTTGAAGTTGAGTGAACCAGATGGGGAAATCTCACGTAGCAGCTGCAGCAGATGGGAGCTCAGGAGGGAGATCCCACAGAGACCGTCCATCTCAAACCTCCATTCCTTGCCAGAAGCTCTGTTGTTTTTGTTTGGGTTTTTTTTTGAGCAGATGGTTTGTGAAGCTCTCAGATCCAGCAGCCATAGGTTTTGAGAAAAAATGGGCAAGTGGAAGTTAAAGGTGAACCTCTTGGTGTGATGAGGGTATGTCCATTGCTCCAACACATTCCAGCCTTAAGAGCTCATCAAATACCAGTATCACATAGGAAGCACTTCAAGTGCAAATTTTCATCCAAATTATACATTTCTTAAATATTTAACCCCAAATTCACTGAAATAATTTGGCATTTTGCTGTGTTTCATGTGTTCTGGATGGTTCGTTCGCACAGCTGCTGCTCGGTGTCTCCCCAGGTGCCGTTCTCTGATACTTCCCTTCCACCTTGACAAAGCATCGTTATGCTTCAGCTTCACCTGTCTTGCTGGTTATCATGCATTTACCCGTATATTTGAAATGTTGGAAGTGCTGTAAGAGGAAATAAATGTGAATTAAAGACTTGCTGTAATTCATTTTTTGGATAAGTGGGGAAGCTTTGTATTTAAAACAGGCAATTGAACAAAGAAACAATTAAAAATAAACAAAATTTAAAAAAAGAAAATAAAAATAACAAAATAGAAACTAAAAGAAAAGAAACTAAAAGAAAAGAAAAGAAAGGAAAGGAAAAGAAACGAAAAGAAAGGAAAGGAAAAGAAAGGAAAGGGAAAGGGAAAGGGGAAAGGGGAAAGGGGAAAGGGGAAAGGGGAAAAAGGGGAGGGGGAGGGAAGGGGAAGGGGAAGGGGAAGGGGAAGGGGAAGGGGAAGGGGAAGGGGAAGGGGAAGGGAAAAGAAAAGAAAAGAAAAGAAAAGAAAAGAAAAGAAAAGAAAAGAAAAGAAAAGAAAAGAAAAGAAAAGAAAAGACAAGAAAAGAAAAGAAAAGAAAAGAAAAGAGAAAAGAAAAGAAAAGAAAAGGAAAAGACATAACAAAATAACATAATAAAATAAAACAAAACAAAACAAAATTTAAGGAAAAAAAATACTAGAAACTGATCTGTTCTTTAGGAGCCGAGCCTATATTCGCAGCCCCCGCGCTGGTTCGCACTGGTGCGGTGCGGATCCCCGTGCAGCGCTCTCTCCTGTCTCTAGAGGGCTGCCTTAAACCGCTGAAAAAGCGTCAGAATAATCGGTTTTCAACATTTTCTTTTTACCTCAGATTCCAATCTCTACGTCATCCCCAACGAGCCACCGTCGCGGTGTGAATTGGCTGTTGTCATAAGGCAGAAGCCAATGTCCTTGGGAAAGGGGCTGTTGTCTGCAGTTCTAATTGTTGCTTTGTCTGATGTTACATGGGTGAACCAACAGTGCTGAGATTAAGGTTAATATTAAATCTTCTTGACATTGTGCATGTAGGCTCAGACTAGTGCAAAAGTGCAGCTTTATTATCTGCCTGGTTTTCATTCCACAGCCACCTAACTGAGAAGGATTAAATCAGGACCCTCGAGTAGTTTTAACATAAATGCAACTCCGAAGCAGGTATTTACATGTGTTTGTAATAATCAGAAATCAAGGAATACTCAGAAAGGATTAAAATGAACCACTCTAGTTTAAGTATGTCCTTGTCCAAAATAATGCAACATTATGTTCTATTATAAGTCACTACCTAACTAAATACAAAACAGATTGCATAATAGTCTATATTCAATTTTTGATAATAGATCTATTGAGGAGTATAAATTTCAACAGTTCTTTCCTTTTTTTTAAAAAAAAAGGAAGAAAATATGAAATTATGTCAACCAGCAAGGACCTTTACTCTTGAAGCAGTTTATGTTGAAAACAGTCTTGTTTTGTAAATCTCATGACAACAAAGAACTGGATCAGTTTTAAAATAAAACAAATTCAGTCCTTTTTCAAATATGAGAAATGCTTACAGAAAGCATGCCAACTTTTTAATATTTTGCAGCAAACTCTAGCCCCCAGGTTAGTGCATGAGCTGATTCACGGGGAAAAGCAAAACAAACTGTTGCAGTTGTGTGGAAAAAAAAAATCATTATATAAAACTTTGAAGATACTTGGAGGGCTCTTTCGAAATCAGCCAAAGAAATCTGGCTAGAGCAAAATCCCTTCATAGTTGTTTGGTTACTCCTGAAATCCAGATTTCATGTCTAATTTTCACGTATAATAATACTTTATAGTAGGCACAAGGGCCAAGAGGGGTTAAGAGCCCTTGGGCCCCTCAGATTTGGCTTGTAGGCACTCAGGCAAAGTCATAGAATTATAGAATCACAGAATGGTTTGTGTTGGAAAGGACCATCAAAGCTCATCCAGTGCCACCCCTGCCATGAGCAGGGACATCTTCACCAGCTCAGGTTGCTCAGAGCCCCGTCCAGCCTGGCCTGGGATGTCTCCAGGGATGGTTCATCCACCACCTCTCTGGCCAAACTGGGACAGGGTTTTACCACCCTAAACATTAAAAATTTCTTCCTCATGCCCAGCCTAAATCTCCCCTCTTCTAGTTTAAAACCATCACTCCTTGCCCTATGGCAACAGGTCCTCCTGAACAGTCTGTCCCATCTTTCTTATTGAGCCATTTTAAGTACAGAAAGGCCACAATAAGGTCTCCCCAGACACTTCTCCAGCTGAACACCCCAACTGTCTCAGCTTGTCCTCCCAGCAGAGCTGTTCCAGCCTCAGATCATTTATTTCTTTGGCTCCTCTGGCCCCTCTCCAACAGCACCGTGTCTGTCCTGTGCTGAGGGGGGTCTCACCATAGCACAGGGGCAGAATCACCTCCCTCAACTTGCTGGCACCTCAGGTCCTGCAGGTCCCATGCCCATTTAAACCAGGACCTCCTGCACTTCAGGAGAGCAGTATCATAGGAATATACATCTGCATTTCCATGGGTGGAGCTTTCCCCTGCTGAACCCTCCTGTGTGATCTCACACACACACACACCATGTGCCATCGACCCCCCTAACAGCCAAGCCCACCAGTCTGGCTCCCTGAACCCCTGCAAAATCAGAGTGGGCTCACACTCGAGTGCTCTGCTTGGACGAGTAGCACAAAGCCACCCTAAAAGCTTAAAGTAAGAAAAACACCATTGGAAATCTGCAGCTCATGGCTGCATTCAAACATCATAAGTATAAAACCCCCATTTTTCTTCTTTCCCTTGCTTAGTTTTGCTTCTCCTGGTTCAAACATTGTCTATCAGAGAATAGTAAATTAAGGACATTTTCTTCCCAAGAGTGCTCAACCAGCCCACTGTGCTCCCCGTTCCCATCTAAGACAAGCTTCAGAGACAGGATTAGCCTTGTTACCCAAATGTCCCCTTGTCCCTGTGGGTCATTCTCTGAGCATGGGGGTGAATCTCACCTGCACTCCCCTTCGGGTTCGAGTTTAATCTCAGAGGCATTGGGCACAAACAGTGGTGTGGAAACCCTGTAAGGACCCTAACATCTGTATAAAAAAGGCAAATCTAGAATAATAAATAAATTCCTATGTGCCAGATTAATGTGTTATGTGATATAGACACAAAGACATTAAATTAATTTACAGCTACTCCACTTATTACATGGCATTTAAACAAGTACCGTCAATGGGATGGTTTTCAAAGGGTGAAGAGGTTACCTATACTAAGCTGCTGTGAAAATTATAGTGGAAGAATCAAATACATTTCCTGGCTTAACCGAACATAGGATATGATTTCTCTAAGTACTGTCACCAGTGTTAAAAATACGTGATGGGATATATCAGTAAGAAGCATCTTCAAAGAGGATTAAAGTTTCAGATTTTTTTGTTGTTGTTTGAGGCAATAATATATTGAATTCTTTTAGAGTAATTAAACTTGAAACTGATCCAGTTCTTTCTTTTTCCTCTCTCTTTTTGGGTACAATGCTTCTTACAGTTTATAGCTAATTGGCAGGTGAGCAAGATAAGTAGCACTGAACACCACTTGATGCTGTTACTGCCTCAGGGAGAGATGGGCAGCCTGTTGTACAGGAAGAGGCTGTTCAGACACATATAGAAGATGAGCATAATGAATTTTCACCTGAGGAGGTAATGCAATGACTTAACCTCCCACAAGAAATAAGACCTTGGTGTTCAGGAAATTTCTTATTGAGAAAGCGTTTCAGAGATGACAGCAAAGCTTCTTTGTGGCAACCTAAACAGTAAAAAGCCTGCAGGTTGCTTTGCTATTTGGTTGAAATTACAGAATCAGACCACTTGACTTGCATTCAGACTTCGCTAATCCCCATGGAGCTTTATCCCCTGTTTGTCATTAGCTGACTGCATTGACAGACTCCCCTGCTTGCCCTCCCTAACCAAAACAGCAACAAAAAACTCTTTTGCATCAAAAGAGAATTTTCTTTCAACTTTGATCACATTTCTTGTGGTGCTCAAGCCTGTTGCTAAGAGAAAATACGGTCATGAGGAATGGGCAAATCATTATTATAATTACTCTTGTTACACCCCAGTGAGAACAAGCCTCTCCTAGCACTCAGCTGAATTATAGAGCAGAAAATGCTTTAATTGATAGAGTTAGTGACAGATTTGCTGGGCTTGGAGGCACAACATCAGCACGTGGTGCAGGAGCTTGTGCCACCCTGGTTGCTGAACATCCTCAGTCGGGTGAGGGGATGTGCGTTGCACTGCCTACCAAAAGTGCAGATTTTATTGTACCAGCCCACTTATTTCACTGAACTCGGTACCAGACAGCAAGGAGCACAAAGTCTTACAGTTTGTGTGATGGAGCCTGTGCTAAAATACCATAGAATTATAGAATCATATAACAGTTTGGGTGGCAAAGGACTTTCAAAGGTCACCTAGTCCAACCACCTGCCATGAGCAGGGACATCTTCACCAGCTCAGGTTGCTCAGAGCCCCGTCCAGCCTGGCCTGGGATGTCTCCAGGGATGGTTCATTCACCACCTCTCTGCGCAACCTGTGCCAGTATGTTACCACCCTCATTGTAAAAAATTTCTTCCTCATGCGTAGCCAAATCTTCTTCTGACTTGCCAGTGGTTCTCAGTCTGACCTGCATGGACAGAATTGATGGTCAAGGTAGGAGCAGATAGTGACTCACTTGGAGTCACGCAGTGGAGAAAATAGGACCCAAGTCTTCCGGTTGTCACTTGTTCCAGACGAATTATTTATCAGTCTGAAGCCTTTTATAAAAAATAAAATGAATAATAAGAAGCACTAATAAATATTAAGCAGAGACATGTGGTTGTTCCAGCTGTATAAAGATACCAGGCAGCAACATTTGCAGCAGCCAAGCAATGGACCAGGCTGCTAAGGAAGGCATGGAAAGCCAGCAGGCTGGATTGCAAACCCTAGGAAAATAACAGGCTTTGATATTTTTCAAAATTCAGTAATGGACTGACAGAAAATAAAAGGAAAGAAAAGCAAAGTCAAATTGCAAGCCAGCATTGCCTTCCTAAGCCTGCTGAGGGAGCGAGGCTCCGGGCTCACTGGGCACCCGCAACTCAAGCTCCTCTCTGTGGGCAGGAGAGCGGGTCCTGCAGGACCCCGGCCAGGCAAGTGTAAATTAGCCCCTCACCCAGGGAGGTAACTCTGCTTTCGGAGTTTGATTAATCAGTAGAAGTCATGTAGAAAGTCATTTGAAGTTAGGCCTTGAGCGTAGTAACTTCAGCAAGTTCTTAAATGGGAGCATGTTCTACTTTTGAAATATTACTTCTAGTATAGGCTGGATTTCATATCCAAAGAAAGGACTGATAGATAGAATTCAGAGTGTTTTGCTTTATTTATCTGCACTTTTCACAGAAACTGATAGAAGCTAATCTAGTTACTCAAGGATCTACAGCAAATCTCTGAGCAAATTAGGACTAAAGTTCTGTTTATCCTGGACTCATCCTGTGCAAACCAATCTCACTTGCAGTTTCCACACTTCATTGGTAATAGCAGTGGACTAAAGGCCACTTGACTTCTAAGGTTTAGTAGTGCAAACTTTGCAAGAAAATGCTCTAGAGCCTGGAAAGATAAAATGTGAAAATCTTAAAGTGAGTTATGTATGAATTTAAAATGTAAACATTCTTCTCTTTATTTATATGACTGTAAATCAGAAGCAGCTCCTACTAATTTCTATACATCTTTATTAGTGTAGAACAGAATTAATTTCCACAAATCTGCACTGGTGTAAGACAGAGATGTTTGTAAGGGGCTTCACTACAGGTTTTACGATGCCATGTCCAGCTTGCACCCTATTGCAAACTGTACAACTCAGCACCACAGCTTAGTTGTGCACAAATCACCATAATCCAAGGAAATACATCTTTGCTAAGTGTTAAAGGTTAAAGAGAGGTTTTAATATAGGTGCATTACAAGAATCAAGGTTTCAGAGGCAATAGCCTGGTTAGCAGCAGAAGCAGATACATGGAATAAGCTACATCCAGTCTCAGGATTAGCAGCAGCTGGAAAATGGTAAATTTTAGTAATTCTTCCCGTCTGAATGCCCTAAAACACTGTGGTACACAAGCAGTCTCCAAGCCTTCTGACCAACATGGAAAATCTCGAAGTGGTATGGTCAAAATCATCCTTCATTTTTCAGCATTGGGACCGCAGGTGGTGTCAAGATTTCTTAGATGTGCAGATGTTCTTTTATTTCTGTTCTGCATGGATTCAGTCTTTCTGACTGCATAGCATTCAGATCCGAGCTTGGTTATGCCTTGAGAAACACCTGTGTCAGCTTTGGAAAGAATGGGGGAACTTGATCTACCACCACTTTCATCTGGGAAAAGAATGACAAGATATAGTATTAATGCATGCTAAAATGAAAGGCCTTTTTCTTTCATTCCCAAGTATATAAGGAAAACTGCAGTGTATACCCTATCATCTGCTGGAGACATCATGAAAAATACAAATACATCAGCTTCTGAGATTGTAGTGCAAGAGCTATAATAAATACATAAATTGCTGTTGAGAATATCTGCACTCATTTGAAAATATGCTTCTGCGTTTCCGAAGTGCCTCTGTATTTCATAAAGGTGATTGTTCTGAAATAGTAGCACTAAATAAAAGCTTTTTAATTTTCCAGCCAGTACAAATAGAGTGATTTATCTTTCAGGTGAAAGAAGGAAGGGAAAGGATTATCTTTTTCACCTCCTGTGTTTAAAAGGTATCACATCAAACTGGAGATGACATGACGTTTACATGGATCACTGCTTCGTCATTCAAGATTCAGCATGGCTGAAAGATGTCAAGTGTAGGGCAAACACCTGCATATGTCAAGACAGTAGGAGTTACACATTGCATTTAAGACGGGTAAAGTGCAGAATGAAAGGGGTAAACTGAAATGAATGTGACGAATACGATGGATCTGCAACATAACAAGGAAATGAGAATATTCATAAAGGTGGAATTAGAGCTTGTTCTGGCTTCAAATATATAGGAATGGCAGAGAAATTTTGCAGAGAGCTTCCCTGAAGCCATGTTCTCAAGGCTGAAAGTCACTTTGAAAAAGGATGTGCACCTGATAGAACAGCCCTGGCCATATTTCACATTCTGTGCTTGTGGCTCCCTGCACGCCACTGATGGGTCATTAGCGGGTAATGAAGTTAACAGAAGCCTCTCTGCCAATATCCACCATCCTCATCTCAGGCTTTGTTGGGTCCAACCCTGGGGGAGCAGCAGAAAGGAGGGGAAGCAGCATCCTGGTCTGTGGAACCAAAAATTAAAAAATAAAAATTAAAAAAAAAAAGAAAGTTGATGTGTAGGCTCTGATTTATTTGAAGGTGCAGCAAAACTTCAGTGTTTTACTTCATCAGGGCCCTCAAACCTTTCAGAAATGCTGCTTGAGGGCTTCCTTTCATGTTGCGAGGCCACTGCAGTGAGGCAACCAGGGAAATTATGGTGAAGTGAGGTGTACCCACTCAGACAGTATGGTCTTTATCTTTTTCTCTCTGCCTGCTATCACTCGTAGCCTGAGACATTAAACTCTATCCCAGGCTAAAAGAGCCTTCCCTTTGCTTTTAAAATCAGGGATGACAGCTTTGTAAAACTGGAAGGCTTGGAGGTCCTTTAAAATATAGTTTCCAGAAATGCTTCTTTGGCTTTACAGCACTTCTGAAGTCGATCAAGGAAGAGGGCAGAGAAGACTGAAAGTCTGCATCAAGCTATTTTCTTGGAGTTACAGCTATTGATTATAATTGGCATTGCCTATCAGACCATTCAATCTAATGAAATTGTTCTTGAATGATGCTACTGAAATTAAGATGAGAGTGTAGCCAACTTGGAAGGAAAAATTAAGTGTTGGAAAAGGCAATAGTTAGACGTCATCGTACAGACATGTTTGTTAACACATATTCTGCCCTGTGTTGTGCTTAGCTGTATTCCTGCAGAAATTCTGTTATTTCACCAGGAGTAATGCAAAAAGGAGAATAATTAGTAGTTTTCCTACTATTTCTACAAGTGTTCTACCACACAATAAATTTATAAAGCTGTCAAGTCCTAATGCTGAGTCAATAACAAATTATTGATTAGGAGGCAAATATAGCTCTCAAAGGCTCATAGATAATTCTGTTACTTGTGGCTTAATACGAAGACAGAGAGTTAATTATTTATACTACTCATGGGGTTCACTAAATGAGAGCTGCGATTTGCAAGATGCGATGGAGTCATAAATTAATGCTTTGTAAAAATTGTTCTTTACTCAAAGCTGAAAGAAAAGGTGTTTGTGGGATGGAGCAGCAATAGACATCAGTGAAACCCAGTAGGTCAAACTGCTTCTGGAGAGCTTCCCATCACTCAGAGATAATTACACAAAAGGGCTGCACTCTATTGTGGGTTTACTCATGCCTTTTTCCCATCCTGTATATAATAACATGTCTGGTTTTTGTCTCATTTACAAATAAAAATGATCAGAGTTTCAAGTTTATCTGCTGAAACACCACTGCACATGTGAAGACACTGGTTTGTGGTGTCTAAACCTGACACAAAGCCCAGAATCATTCTAGTAGTCCTGGGGTTTTATTTTTAAATTAACATTATCTATTTTCGACTCATATTAATCTGTCATTAGACCCAAAAAGAGAGGGAATACTTAGTTCCACAAACTTTTTTTAAGTCACCTTTTCAAACCAGATCATTTTGATTACTTGCCCCAGCTAGAAAGGGTCTTCATAGCCAGCTTTAGAAAAGGAAACTTTCTAGTCAGAACAAAGGTGCAAGAGATAACGTGATGGCCCTCAGACAGCCCTTCATTGATTTTAAATTATGTTGCAATATTTCACTGCATTTACCATAAAGGATGTCTTTAAAAGAGGATGAAGGCAGTTCTGCTCCTGCAACAGTGGGCAATTGCCCTGGGGAATTCCCTCCATCCATCCCAGCTTTGTCTTCCAATTATTCCTCCGTTACTTCTCAAATTTATGTTGTCTTCTTCCCTATTGAAACCCTGAAATTCTGTCCCAGCCATCTTTTGTAACTGCAGCCACATCTTCCTTCAAAGCTCTTGGGTTACCTACTGCCTCTGTTGCTCAGATCTTCAACCACTTCACACTTTTGTTGGAGCGATTAACTGCTAAGTGTTAATTGATGGACTACAACTGACATGAGTGTTCAGCCTCATGGCTCATGACAGCAAGAGTTTTGCTATTGTGCCAGACAAAAGAATGGAGGTAACTGCTGGCTCCTATCACCTTACATGTAAAGAGTGTCTGGGAGACATAGGGGTGAATTATTGATGGGGAGGGGACCTGCTGGGGCACCTGCCTGGCTTGAGTGGGTCTTGGCATCTGAGCTCGGGTAGGAAACACTGGGAAGTAGCTCAGGAACGAACAACCCTTTTAATAAATTACAGGCGAAAATCTCTTTGGCCAATGAAAAGGTTAAATAACAGTGATAAGTGAGTCCTCCCATCTCCTTTCCTCCCCCCCTCCCCACACTGCAAGTTTAATAAGCCAAAATCAAAACCATCTAGGGCTGGAGCTTTCTAAGATTTAAGACTTTAAAATGTGAAGCACCTCATTATATCTGCCTATTTTCAATAAAAAGGGAAGATAACTGGTGTCACGTCAATGTCTTATCTGTGATATTTGTTTGACTTCTATTTCAAAAGTGCACTGCTTGCTTTTTCTGGTGCTGGAATCAAACACTTCTGAATTGTACAGTATAAGAACATATATCAGTTTTCACTTAAAAACTTTAGAAAGGAGACCAGTCTGTGTTTCACTCTGTAGAAATAAAGAACTATTGTACAGTACAGCGTATAACACTTGCAACATGGCCAATTGACTTCCTTCCTATTAATCAACTACGCTGTTTACCTTCTTATACAAACCATTTCAAAACCATTAAAACTAAGAGGATTAGCATCACATTTCTGGCAAAATGCACCTTAATTTCAGCAAATGCTACTTTCACTCTCTGAGGAGATTTAAAAAACCTTGAAAGAAATGGATTCTTTATTGTGGCATATTCTCCGAAACAGGTATAAATCATATCTCCCATTTAAAAAAAGGAGGGTGGGGGGAGAAAAAGTGGGATAGAAGAAAACTATTCTCTCAATCCAGTGAGAGAGGACTGTGAAAGAATTAGATTACCAAGAAGGAAAAAATTTCAAAGCAATCCTGAAATGTGGGTTAAATCCTGACAACATGAAATGATTGTTCTGCCCTGGTGATGTACAAATAGTTCCTACTTCTGTAGCTTGTTTTTGGCTGGGAATGGTTCACTTGGTCTGCAAATAATAACACTAATCAAAATTTCACCGCTCAAAACTCCCCTTTTCTTCTCCCTTTTTCTGGTACAGACAAGTAGAAGTGCTCATGTTATTTGTTCTAACTTATTTGTATTTAGCTTCCAGTCTTGATCATAAAAGTTTTTGCATAGAATTGAATGGTGGGAAAAAACATGGTTCCAAATAGATTCCTGTCTGCTGTAGCATAAACACCATGTAGCATCAGCTTAAGTGTTTGCCTTGTGCCACTGCAGCCATGCATCATCCTTCATCAAATGGGAGGTTAAAGAGATGTAACAACTAATCAGGTATCTGAGAAACAAAATGTGTCGTAATAGCTCACTAAGTGGATATAATAGAGATCTAACACCTAAAGGACACATATGCCCACACAGAGACACAAGAAAATTACATATAAGCAAATATAACAGAAAAATTTGCCTCTGAGTTATAACAAGATAAATTCTTCATGAAGGGAGATATAAAAAAGAGAATTAAAAGTTTCCAGGAACTTGTCATGGAGCAACCCACGGAATGAGAATACGTGATGAAGTCTTAATCTGGATAACCAATAAATAATATTAAACACCAATAATTCCACATGTGACAAATAATGTTACCAAGGATGCTGCAGAGCCCTCCACATAGGGATGGCAGATGGTGCAGGACAAGCAGGAGTCCCATTCCCCACAGAAAACTCATCAAGAGACACTTTAGGCTCTCCCAGAATGACAAAAATGACACTCAAGGGTGGATTAAGGTGTCTACTCTGTGTGCAAAGGCACCAGAGATTAAGCATATTAGACAGATAGTTTTCCTGTTCTGTTCTAATAATTTCTAGCAGTGAATTTGCTAATTGGTTGCTGAACTAGTGTGTCCAGAGAAACAAGTAAAATCCCTCTTGTGAGTAAAAAATGGTAAGTTAGAGCCCTACGTGTCACTATTTTTTAATGCTGTTACTAAATTCCATCTACATCTTTGTCATTTGTTCATAATAATGAAAAATAGCTTTTTGCCCCCATTTTCATTAAATAATTTGAGCTTGCTGATCAGGTCAGAGAGTAAGAGACGCTATTCTGCCTTCTTCATACCATTCTTCAAAAACAGAGATTGAGAAGGTGAAGGGAAGAATTCACAGAAAATATATTTTATATTAATGAAGAGAATTAGAAGTAATTTTAAAGCCACACATTTCCAGGGGATGCAATGTGTTGAAAACAAAATTTTCAAGCAAATGTTTTCATTTTAACAATGTTTTTTCCAGCTAACTCTACTTAAATCATGTTGAGAAAGAAGACAACAGCTTCTCCAAAGGGAAATTGCAGCCCGATGATAGAAGACGCCAGTTAAAATACCACTGAAGTTCAAAGCCCACCCTACTGACTGTCTTTCCAGTTATATATGGGTATTGCTCTGATTGCTGGCTTGGGATCAGGCTTTTTAAGGTGCATAATTTTTCAGAGAGACCTTGAAGATCAGTCTCTGGGGTCTGGTGATGATGGCCCCTTCTGTCTGACAAGATAAATGATCCTTTATAACTCTTGTCATATCATGTAGCTGGCATCAGGAAATTAAGATAAAACTTTTTTGCTGGCATTGCATTGTTATAGGTCTGAAAGACTAAACTCCTTGTTGCTGGGAAAAGACTGGCTACGCCAGGGCATTTTTGTTGAACAAAGGACAAAACCTCACCCAATGATGGCTTGGGGGAGCTATCCTGTTGTTCCTGTAGCTTGGGGCAACAGATATTAAAAATGAAATGCTTATCTCCTGTAACTAAAAAAATCAATCACCTGGGCTCGTTGATCAAGAAGAAAAACCATATTTAAACACAGAGCCTTAATGCCAGTTTAGTCTGAACAGTTTGGTCAAAGTAAAGAGTTCCTATGTTGGAACCTCTTCATGAAAATAAAAGTCTTAACAACATAATGTTTACCTCTGTCAGAGAAAAAGCTCCTGATGACAAGTAGTTTGGGTTATTATCAGAAAGCTTCCTGATCAGTGGTGCACAAAACACTGGCACAGAGAGTATGGAAATAACTTTTTCACACAGAGCAGGCTTTTTCACATCACCAGGTTGTAACAAACGTTTTTTGAATATTGTTTTTGTATTGCAATGATAGTTGGAGATATTCTGGAAATATCATTGAGGAAAAGATTTTTCCATTGAGAGGGATGCTGGCAAAAAAACCCAGAAGACAGCAACAGCCTAAGCAGCAGTCCATGCCCTGCTCAACTGCTCCAGTCTACCCCGTAGGTCTCCCATGGTATAAAAATACTGAGGATTTTACAAGCACCATCTTTTCCAAGTGTCTTCTTTTCCAGTCCTAAATCTCTTTCTACACCTTTTGCAAGTGCAAGCTTAGAGCTGCATTTTCTCCTTTTTTTGCACAATCAGGAAGAAAAAAAATATGGGAATTTCAGCATCATCTGTCACATAGCTGTTTTCATAAATGTAGCCCTATGTTTCTTCTGCAACAAAAGACAAGCTCCAGTAACCCAGCGCTGGGCTGCGTCTGATGGCCATTACACAGATAATACTGCCAGAGCTGGAGGCTTAGCCTTGATAAGCTGGACTTGGCTTAGCTGCTGTGAGAACCCATCTGAGCCGTGTCAGCAGGGAGCTGCCTTTGGAGCTCGCTCTGCCTTTTGCATTGCAAAGTGTTCACCAGGCAGCTCTAAGATGGATATGAAGAAAGGGATAAAGAAACCTAGCTTAAACCCTTGTTTTTGTCAGAAGAGTTAAAGGTCATTAAGCTCAGCCTTTTAAGCTGGCTAAGAGAAAGCCACAATAGACTCAGCAAGATATACTGTATATTAAAAGGTTCCTGATTTTTTCAAAATGATAACCTGCTGAAGGAAATTATGTCCTCAGCCACAGTACCTGGTTGTCTAATTGCAAACCATGCAACCTTATCCCCCCAGAGATTTACAGATAAAAAACCCCACTGTCATCACCTCCACCCTCCCTGGCTCCGCTCTCTCTGTACAGCAGGTAAGACAAGAAACTGGGACTGGAAGATTTAAATAGATAGTGTACATTTGAGAAACTGGACAATTGCAAACACCAGCATGGACACGCGTGCAGCAGGAATGTAACAAGTTAGTGACAAGAGGCTTTTCAGATGAATACCAGTAAAATAAATAACAAATGTGACTTTGCAGGAACATGGTAGCCCTGAGTACTTCAATTCAGGCAACCGATGAAAGTTACCCATATGGATAAAGCTTTAAAAGTTTTTTGTTTTTTTTTTTTAAAAAAAAAGGTGCAAAATTCAGTATTTCCCTAGCAGTCTGGATGGCAAAGCTCAACAGTGAGAGGAGGCAAACTGGGATAACCTTCAGTGAGGGCTCTTCCGTTTATACATTTCTTCTAAGACTGCAAGAGGTTATTCTGACCCCTAAAAGGCTGAGTCCAACCCTGTCCTAGTGCTGATGCTTCTCTGTACAGAGCGGACGTAGAAGAGTTTAATGAAGCTGTGCAGCTTTCCTGAAAGGAATGCAAACCTCAGAAATAGGTTTGAAAATGATGTCTACTAGTGGTACAGCTGTACTCTTACCGTCACCCTTGCTAGCGATGACCACCACAGATCAGGGTGCTTGTAAAGCAGTCTTGCTAAAGCTAGGACTGTTTGGACTCAATGGTCTCTTCCAACCAAAATTATTCTGTGATTCTATGATAGAAGGGGCAGATATTTTTCTGCTGAACTGATCATCTGCATGAGCCTTTTGGGATCTTTTGGCATTTCTTAGTCCTCTCAGTTGTGATGATATTCAAACTCTCATGGTGTTTTCCACTTCAACTTTGCTGCTTTTTAAGCTTTCTCGCTCCATAGTGTTTGTCACAAACCATGTCAGCAGGCTGATGGTCATAGGGCATTTCCTGAGCTAAGCTTGAGCCTAGGTAAATCCAAGGTGGTTTCAAGCTGTGTTGCAGCCCTAGGCAATCAAAACCTTCAAACTTTAGGAAGAAAACCTTAGGTGTTTTCCAAAAGTTGCAGATTTCGTGGTTGCATTAGGACAGAGTCCCTCTTCCAATTTCTTTTTTTGTATTTGCCCTCCTGTTCTCTGGGACTCTGGTCCAGAGCAGGCAAAGGTTTATCTCCATTTGACCCATTCCCAAATCCTAACAGAGAGACAATCCGGTGTTGATTCTGTAGTCTCCTGCCTGGTTAATCCCACTCACATTGATGCTGAGATTTGTCTGTAGGATTTTGGTGATGCTGAAAGCCCAGACAGTAATATGGGGAAATTAATGCAGCAGATCACAAACTTCTTCAAGATTCATGAACCAAAGGTGGAAAGCAATGTTGTGCAAAGTACACACAAACCCACAGGCTTGAGGAGGGTAGTGCAAGAGGAAGACAGCCCAGATTTTGTCAGATCTTTTCCCTGCCCTTCTGTGGCTCTCAGTGCACTAATACTTCCCTCTCATCCCACCCCTCTGTGGTACAATGTATATCTGCAGCCAGCTTCTTGCTTGTCCATGTTGTGAATGTAACTATATCCAGAAGACTTTTTCCTGTGCTTGGCACTGTTATAGAAGTCAACATTTTTGGTTTGTTACTGCCTTGCAGAGCTAGGGACATTTTGTATAAATATTTTCCCTGAGGTTTTCCAGTTTTCATAGGCAGAGGTGGAAAGCCGAGATGAATTGAGAAGACTCTCAGAGGCAGCTCTGAGGTTACCTACTGGAAGCACCCTTGTGGGAGCATGCTAAGTCCTGTGATGAGTTTCACAGAATCCCAGGCTGGTTGGGTTGAAGTGACCTCTGGAGATCATCCAGTCCAACCCAGCTGCTAACGCAGGGTCACCAGAGCAGATCACACAGGATGGTGTCCAGGTGGGTTTGAATGTCTCAGAGAAGGAGACTCCACAGCCTCTCTGGGCAGCCTGGGCAGCCCCTTGCACCTCAAAGCGAAGAAGTTCCTCCTCATATTCAGATGGAAACTCTTGTGCTTCTGTCTGTGGCCGTTGCCCCTCATCCTGTCGTTGAGCACCACTGAGTAAAGTCTGGTCCCTCCTCTTGAGACCCACCCTTGAAATATTTATCACCTCTCAGTCTTCTCTTCTCCAGGCTGGACAGACCCAGCTGTCTCAGTCCCAGATTGCTCTTTCACTGCATCTGTCTAGAAATCAGGGTCTGTTCCTTGCACCTCCATCACTCCCCTCAAGTAGGAAGATCTTTGTAGGGATCCACTACTTGCTTAGGTACTTTTAATGCCTGTCTCTGCTGCACCTATTTGCTCTGTGTGGGACGGGAACAGCTTCACTCCAGAGCTTTCCTTTGCTGCAGTGAGTGGCTGATGTTCTCAGCTGCTCCAAAGCTCAGCTCATAATTACATCCAGCCTTAGGCTGGCTGGCTGGGATTGCTGAGCATCCAGCTCTCTGGGTGCATTCTCTTGGCTGCACCATCAGGGCACTTTCATATTCATTCTGCTACCAGGGGAAGGATGAAGGAGGTGTAATAGGGAGTGAAGATTTAGCTGTCTGGTGCAGGAGTGTATTAATTGAACAAATTTTTATGGCTGTGGAAGTTTAAATGACTTTTCTGCCTCTAGGCTTTCTGCACAGGATTGTATATTCAGGTGAATTAAATATATGAGTTAGGCTGGGCAAACACTTAGCAAAACTAAAATCTTTAGCTAAATTTGCCACCCCTGACCTTCATACACATTTATTTGGTCTCGTTTTAGAAAACCATCATTTTGCTGGACCTAGCATCAGGTTAGGGTGAGAGAGGGCAGAGAGAACTGGATGAGGGGAAAAATGCCAACTTTTATTTCTGCTGCTTCTTCCTCTCCCCACCCCATCTCAGAAAACACTTTTTCTAAGGTGACAGGCAAGGTGAGCAGGGACTTGGCAGAGCTGGGTATATGCTCTTTTCTAAGCATCAGCTCTGCAGACATGAAGAGCTAAACCTTTCCTCCAAACTCAACCCAGGAGGAAGCTGTTTGCAAACACGGACAGTGCGAAAGTGGCTGACAGGGTCATATGTGGCCTCGCACAAGTCACTTCATCCCTTTTTCCTGTCTCAGTTGTTCTAGATAAAAAGTAGTTCAGCATGGGAGTTCTCTGTAACCATATGACTGTAAAAAAAAATGCGGCTCTGCCCCCAGTAATGCAAATACTGACAGACAGCTTGTGAGCATTTCTTCTCTAGATTTGCATGGGGAAAACACACGTCTAATTCCTCAGCCTTTAGCAGCTCATTTCAACCTTCTCTGTATCACAAAGAAATCAGACTCTCAGCAACCTTGTAGGTGTAACCTTGCCAGAAAACAAAAAGTCTGATCTCACCCTTTTACTGGCAAAAGAGCAAGGCTAAATATAGAATCACAGAATGGTTTGGGTTGGAAGGGACCTTCAAAGGTCAACTAGTCCAACCCCCCTGCAAGGAGCAGGGACAAATTGTCTAAATATAGACGATTTCTCTGTATGTTGCCCAAGAAGGCTACAAACCCTGATTTCCCAGGCAAAAGGCTAGGGGGGTGAGCTATTAACATTTCCAAAGGTAACACCTCTCTCATTATCTCCCAGTCAGGCTCTCACAGTCTATTTAGTATCATTCAAGAGTTCACTGAGATGAAAATAATGACAAAAAATACTGTGACAAGATAAAGTACAGTGCTATAAAAATTCTCTACAGTGCTATAAAAATTAGATTCTTAGCAGAAAAGGGAATGAAGAGGTAATTTAGTAAAAGTGATGGATGAACCTCAGAAGGTTCAGAATTTTAGTTCAGTGCCATTGCTTATTCAAACCTGGGAAATTCAAGAGAACTGTCACCCACCACGATATCTGGTCTCCTCTGTTTCTCACCCACCTTAAAGCTGGGAATGAGAAGACCACAAGAAACAAAAGACGATGGCAATCTTTAATCTAGATAGATTCCTGGTGGTAGTTAAATAAACTCTTATTTGACCTAAACCGGTTCTCACATTTCCTGCAGTCAGAGTGTATGTATTTCTGTCAGCAAAACTGAAGACACCAGCTGCAATGTGTGGCAGGACTTGAACAGGGTCTGAGAGTGTCAGAGTGTCACCTTTTGCATGTGTGTCATTTTATGCAAGTAGATTGTATTATAAAAATCGCCTTTTGACTGGTTAACAGGTTAGTAGTAAGGAAAAAAAACCACATTTATATATATAATACTTTGGTAGTGGTATGATTGTCTGGCTCTGATAAATAGAAGTATTGGCTTGCATTTCACTAGTAATGTTGATCCCAAGATGTCAAAGTGTTTTACAAAAAGCTAAATATCTTTATTGCTACTTTTATAACTGGAGAAAAGTGAGTCCCAGTGAAATGAAATCCTGAACCATAGTCACAGTTGGACGAGAAGTTACAAACAGGAATAAAACTCAGATCCACCAAACCCAGGACTTCATAAGGGAGGCTGTATCTATTTTATTGAATAATAGACAATGTTTTCAACATGTGGCCATGTTCTCCCTAGGCATTTTGCATGAGCCAAAGAGTATGAAGTACAGACCTTGGAGCTGCGTGAGTGCTAACATCCGTTGGCTGAACTATTCATGCCAAAAGTTACACAAATGCTGTAAAATAAAACTACTTCAAAACTTCACTGAGCTTTAGCCCAACTTAAGACCTTTGCCACTAAGCAACAAAAATCTGACACCTGTTTCCACAAGGGATAGCATTTCTTAGAATTTCCTATTACCATATATTTTTTCTTTGAACAAGCACTTGTGCTCTGCTCACCTGGCTGTACATGCAAAATAAGACCTTTCTATTTCTCACAGTAAGCAGTGTCAATAAACCACGACTGAAAAGAGTTTTGTTTGTTACAGTGTTTAAAACATGACCCATGATAATTTTTCTCAACTGTCATTGATATTACCCTGATTAAACTTAAAGGATTATTACATATGTTTAATCAAATATGTTTAATATGTTTCAGCAGCTCCTGGACAAGACTTCCCCAGAAGGAGTGACATGGAATGTGCTTTAAAAATGATTACTCATTCAAGACTCAAATATTTCCTGGCTGGCAGAAATTAGAGGCAGCTGCCTTGAATGTAAAAGGAATGTAAAAGAAGAATCATAAGTTGGCACTGAACTTTTTCCACCTGAGCCAAGTATATTGTGTATATTTATGAGCACACTGTACAGCAGAACTGGTTCTTCTTTAGATTGTCATTTGTCTGTGGAAGATTAGGCAAGAACAGGGGGTGTCCATGGACTTTGCTCTCTTGAGTCTGGGCTGTGGCTGAGTAAAGGTGTTATTCTCCTCCAAAGGGCAGATGTGCTCCTCATGCCCTCCCCACCTCCTCGCTGACCCCTTGGGAGAATGTTTTTTTTTCCTTTTGTCATTTTCCCCTCACACTTTTCTGATTGGACATGTTATTTATGGACTGTGATATACTGTATTTCTGAATTGATTTTTGTGTTCGGCTATTGTAAAACACTTTTGTGGACCAGTACCTCAGGGTGTTATATATTTTTTTTTCTTTACTGATGTTCTGACTTACCTTTTTGTTGCTGAGTTTTCTACCCTTTCCTTTTTGTTTTCCTGTTTCTTCCATAGTGGACTGGAATGTGCAGCTAACCTCCTCAGGAAATAAAACCTCAGTAGAAAACTATAAGAAGTGTATTCATTTTAATGAGACAATTACATTAATTTGCTTATGGCCAGTAATGGGGAATGAGAAAACCTTTTCATTTTGTTTCTCCTCTATTTTCTTTTCACAGAATCACAGAATCACACAGAATCACAGTATCACACAGAATCCCAGAATGTCAAGTATTGGAAGGGACCTGGAAAGCTCATCCAGTGCAATCCCCCCATGGAGCAGGAACACCCAGATGAGGTTACACAGGAAGGTGTCCAGGCAGGTTTGAATGTCTGCAGAGAAGGAGACTCCACAACCCCCCTGGGCAGCCTGGGCCAAGCTCTGCCACCCTCACTGAGAAGAAGTTTCTTCTCAAATTTAAGTGGAACCTTTCGTGTTCCAGTTTGAACCCATTACCCCTTGTCCTATCATTGGTTGTCACCGAGAAGAGCCTGGCTCCATCCTCCTGACACTCCCCCTTTCCATATCGATCCCCAGGAATGAGTCACCCCTCAGTCTCCTCTTGTCCAGCTCCAGAGCCCCAGCTCCCTCAGCCTTTCCTCATGAGGGAGATGCTCCGCTCTCTTTTTCTCCCTTTCATCCCACTACTATGTAATTTCATTCCAAAATCCCCTGCTACGAACTCACAGCATTTCTGCCTGGACACGCTGGTGTCACCAAGAAGAAGCCCAAGAAGGTGGAGAGAGACAGTTCTCCATCTGCACTTCCACCATTCTCACCAGGAAAAGCCTCCTGTGACAACTAGAGTTGGGATCATAAGGTGACAATAAAAAGTCACACTCATTTGGAAGTGAATTCTCATTTGGAAACTGGATTCTGAAGGAGGACAGGAGGTAACAGTGAATTTGGGCCAAAGGGGAGACCTGTGGGAGGGGGTGAATGGGATAATGGGAAACCACCCACCACTGGAGGCATGTTTGATGCAAACAGTAAGGTGAATGCACCAGCATCATGACCTTAGCATAAATATTAATAAAAGTTCCTTCAGTCTGTGTGATACTGTTGACAAACTGAAAGGAATAGAGTGTGGAAGAGCTGGACTTGGACAATATATTCCCGTCATGTCACTGATTAAACTAGAAAAGTCATCAAAGGATGGCTATGAACTGATAATGATCTGGTGGCCTTCCAAAGCATGCCTGGCTCAGTCACCAGTTACCCTGTTAGTAGAATCAGTCCCTTCCATAAATAGGTCTTGTAACAGCAGTTTAAAGACCTATAATGTAAAAATCAGAGGGTATAACATGCTAGAGAGGTTGTCTTGATCTGCTCCTTGTGGTCAAAACTATTGCTGCTATTTGACCTGTTACTCAGAAGTTGGAAAGCATTTATTAAAAAGGTTTATGGGCAAACACACAGGGATTTTAGCTGTTGATGGAGTCAGGAAGCAAGGATATATTTCAGGAAACTGACAATCTGCTTTAAGAAACACAAGCACAGAAGCAACAAGAGGAGAGATTGTTTCTACAGCACTAGCAGTAGCTCCTCCTCACACCTTGCATTTCTCATTCAAAGCATCAGTAAAAACATTCAAACTGCGCACTTTGCTCTGGCAAAATTTACTGTTAATGCCTTTAATTAATGAGGAATTGCAATGGTGAGTGGCTCATGCAGCAGCCAGGATGAAGATGGGTAACTCTGCTGTCTCTGCTTCATAGCCAGGACTTCTTGGAGGTGCCTGCTGCTCCACGACCCATCAACAAGCACAAACTAAGATGTGGAAAGGGAAAAAAAAAGGTGTAGACAGCCTTGTAGATAGATCAAACATTTGAGAAGCAGAATGTTTATACATCCTAATGCTCTCCAAAGAGGATCACACACTTGCATGGTAATATTTTTCTGATCTTTCATCTGCCTGATGTGGAGCTGGTTGGGGTGACTCTCCACAGCCCTGCATGGAGCTTTGTGGACACATATATGAACGTCCAGTTTCTAGCTCACTTGAGCTTTAGGTGCCTCAAGTCTATTTTGGATCCTAAATTACTCTCACAAATGGACCCAACAGGTCTGTGTCACATTTAGAAGCCGAACTCGAAGTCTGGGACAAGTCCTGTAATCTCATCCATGCAGATGATGGAGCTGACGTTGTAAAGTCTCTCTGTTCTGAGCCAATTGAAGATGTGGATTTGTAGTTAATCTCGACAGATAATGTGGATTTTATTTCTCTCGTGGCTGCAAGTCGCTGTTACTGAATGGGCAGTTCTGTACAATACTTGGAGATACATATCAGCCGCAGTGATAGTTCAAGTTCAGGCGCTGAGAACAGAGGTCGTGCTTTTTATCCCAGGATTTTTATCATTTTACCAGGTCCTATTTATTTTCAAGCATCTGTTCAACCTTTCATGGAAGATGAAAACAATAGCTTCAGCTGCTTTCTACCTGAGCGCTGGAGGAGTTCAGGCTGATACTCACATCAAAGCACTCCGCATATTTATCATTCCTGATTCCGTAATAAGCGGCGGCGTCTGACAGATGCACAAAAGCGCCACAGTTTCCACTTGGACCTTACAATGGCAGCAATGACTTCAAACTAGGATTAAAGACTCACTCAGGAAATACTGAGCATTTTCCATACTGAATAATCACAATCTCCTCGCAACTTGCTGGCAGTGCCAGGATACATGCAGCAGCTTGGGAGCAAAGAGGATGCTCTGATAGCTGTAGCTGCTGCTTCCGCTACAGAGTTCACTGTTGGGTTTAGTGGGAACAGGAATACATCTATAATTCTTCTCCAGCACTTTATCAAGTGACACCCAATCAGTTTGGCTTAGAATTTTTCAGACGTGATAAAGATGTATTTCCTTGCAGGCAAGCCTAGTCTTATTCTGAGGAATAAGTCACATTTTCATTCACCAGAAAGCAAATCTTGCTCTGCACTTAAAGCTGATGTTTAAGAGGAAAAAAAAACATACCATAAATAAAGAAAAAAATCTGAATTCAGCTCTCATGGTGCAGCTCCTCAGTAGCTTGTCTCAGGAGTACTTGTATCAGTGACAGCCCCAAAAGTAAGGAAGTAAGAACATGGAACAACTTGACAACATTTAATACATAGAAAAAGCAGTTAATAGAACATTATCCAGCCTGCAGAGAGAGGTACCTAATCACCCTTATAAGTGTGTCAATGCTGTAATTTTTTTTCTTACCATTTTTGAACCATCATATAAATTTTTTATTGAATGTAGTACTTTGTGCTATGTGAGAGAAACCAAGAGCATTGGCCACAAGCTCCAAACACAATCAATAACAAGAAAATTCAAAGCTTACTGAGAAATTTCAATGCCATTATGGAAGATTTGCGTATAGATAGAGACAATACATGCTTTATTCAAAGGAACAGAGCATAGACACATGCCAATTTTTAAAAGACAATTAAATAATCTCATTTAAGATTATCAGATTTAGGCATAGATTTTTTTTATAAAGAAACTAGCTTGTTTAAAGTATGTTTTTCACATGGTTATGAGGTTGGGCTGACAAAAAATACTGTGCAAAATTTAAAGCACCTTTAAAAGTGAATTGTAGTCTCTTTACCAGTATTTGCTTAATTCAGATTGTATTGTGAATGCATCTGCAAATCAGTAAAATGATACAATAGCGTATTTAAATTTATCTTTTTAAGGCATAATTTGAATTACGGGCTCACGCCTGATTAAATTCATCTCAAACAATAGCATATCTGTATTAGCATGCTCAATTATAGATCTTGCTACAATACAATAGTTAGTATGAGTCCCTAGAGGCTAAAATGGTTCTTTTCCAGAAGGCCGTATATTTTTATGTTTAAATAATCCATGAAGACTGTCCCTGTTGAGAAGTTCAAAAAGACTGTCCTTAATGTTTCATTGCAGGGCTTCGGGCTGTATGATATAATGTAAATCCCAGCAGTAGGTCGCTATTTCAGCTCTGTATGGCTTTTTTTGGGCTTCACATTGATGGCCAGAACGTGATTCTGATTTATGTTTCATATTTTAATACAGCCTTGAGTCTCTTAGTCTAAAATTAGTGAAAGACTTAAACTTATTCAAGCAGCAGTGCTCGGGCAGACCTTGAACCCGAAGACTGGAAGGCATTGGTGGCTAGAGCTGGGGCAAATAGAGGGCATCTCCAGCAGATGCCAGCAAATTTTCATTACACTGATGTGCAGATACTGGTCAGATGGCTGGACCCCACGAGCGATGCTCTTCCCTGTGATGTGAAAAAATAGGGTTTGATAAAAAACAGTGTTCTGGGTTGGGACAAGCATGTGACAGCTGGACAGCATGTGCACATGGATGCAAGTTGGCCCATAGAAGTCTCAAAATTAAGGTGCATGCACACAAACAGACGCAGCGTTGAAATTAAGCACAGAGATAATAAGACTTCCACGAGGCATCTTGTGACCATGTGCTTAAAATGTGTCCATATGCTTGTGTCCATATGCTTAAAATTCAGCTTTAAATTAAGCACATACAGAAGTTCTTCCTGGGTTGGGTCATCCTAACTTGTTCAAGGTCAAAGATGAGTTTTACGTAAGGACTTGATAGTACCTAAACTTTGGGGACTGATCCTTTGGCCACCCTTTCCCTCCAACAAGAGGCAAGTGGAAGTAGACAGTAATCTGCTGCAGTCAGTACATATTGTCCACAGGTTTGGGTTTTTGTTTGTTTGTATGGGATAGTTTTGGTTGTGTTTTTGGTTTGTTTGTTTTTTTTGGGGGGCGGGGGGTGTTGTATTTTTTTTTCCCCTGATAGGCTTAAAAGGGAAATGAAGAACATCTAAATAGTTCTTGTCTGTTTTCTTTTGCAAGACTTCTTCCTACCTTGCTTAAACTCGCAATTTGAAACAATTCTTTACCATGCTTCCAAATTCCAACCTGATATTAAATTATTAAGGAGATGTTTTTGAAATATCTTATCTTGACATGTATCTCCCCAGCTAAATGACCTCAAGCACTGTTCCTAATTAATTTCATTAAAAAAAAAAAAAAAAAGAAAAGCTGGCAAGAGGTACTGGCAGTGACCGTTCCCAAAGTCCTCCAGACTGTGCTGGGCTGATCCTTGTTTGGAGATGCATGAGAGAGAGGACAGGTGGGACGTTGGGACATAGCCTGGTGGCTTCATATCCTCATGCCAGTGTTCTCTGTGACTATGACAGAGCCCCGATGCTTCACTCCATCTCATGCCAGAGCCAAAGGCAGCACAACCATTCCCAAACACCCGCCAGGGCAATAACTAAAAGTGAAATAAAAAAGCTCCTTTTTTAACATTAAAAGCTGCCGAAACAAAGAACCTTTTTTTTTTTTTTTAAACAATATATTCTGAGAGAATGAGAGATTAAGTTTGAGGAGTCACTTCCAATCAGAAAGCCACCATTTAATTACAACACACAGGAAATTACAGAGTGAATGGCCGGGACAGTGATAAGAGACTGACACCGGAGGATGACAGGTACTGAAATCCGACCACTTCAGCACAAAGCTACTTATCACAAGAGCCTGTCTGGAAGGCTGACAATCTGATTGTACTGTCAACTCAATTCATAATTAATATATTTATCAAATTAATTACTGAAAAAATCTCACTGGCGCTCGCCATAAAACAGTGGCTAAATTCATTGCCTGTTGGCTTCGTTTACTGCTAATAACTGTGCTGTCAGTTTAATGAGGGCAGTGAGTGGGCCCTGTTTTAGCTGCATGACAGACAAATTGCCCTCTTATATAGAATGATACAGAGAATTTAAGAGAAGAAAAGAAATATGTCATTGTTTGGTGACAGCCACAATCGGAGCCTTGTCTCGGAAACTTAGCATCAGCTCTAACGTACATGAAAGGGAGGTTGGGAATTCCTTTGTCAGCTAAATAAATACTTTATGAAATCCTGACTGATCCCTTCGTCTGAAATGACCTCGCGGCACCGCGTGGAGCTCTCAATAATTCCTTGTTTATTCCAAAGACCTGTCAGGAGTTTGTTCTTCGATGGGAGGCAGGAATTTCGATGCACGTCTGCTCTGATTCCTGGCTGTCTCAGGATGCAGAAGATGCGAGAATGGTGGGGATGGAGCTGCGGGTCTGGTAACAGCCAGGTGATGCAGAAAAGGGGCAGGATGCTATGCTGCTGTAATTTGGATGGAAGACCCATTTATTATGCTTGATTAACTGCCTATAAGCTAATTGCTGCTCCGTCTCCTGGCTGAGCGGGACTTCGGTAATGAGAGAGTGGTCCATGAAGGAGATGCTGCTTCCCTGTGCAGGCGGTATCAGGGCTAAGCAGCATCTCAGCAGTGATCTTCAAAATTTCCAGTTGTTGGATCAGGTCCTAGCCACTGGTTTTAATGGGATTTCACCACGCACATCATTTCAATTTGTTCAGCTCAGCCTGTGGATGTTGCGCTGCAATGTAACATGACAAATCCACCAAGAAATGAATATTTAATCACAAAAGTCAGAAGAACTTTTTATTTTCCCCTCTAATAACTATTGAATCAAGCTCTGCAAGGTCAGAAAACCTGGCTTAATTTGCCTGATCCCCTCTACATGATGAAGAAAGGAACCACTATAGGATGTGTATATTTACCCAATAAGCCAAAATCCTGTACTGTAAGCTTCACCCTTAAAAGCATTTGTTGGCCTAACGACTTGATAAAGGTCTGTTGTGTTTGGGTTCTTTTAATTACAATACATAAGTAGTTTTAAACAAAAGCTGAGACAATTGTGCTTAACTAGGTTTTAAAAACCTAGTGTTTCTTGTTTAATGAAGGAGATGATCGAATAAAATGTGGACAAATGATAATACAGTGTGATTCCACTTCACAAAGGTTAAGTGATAAAATTAATGCTGTGAAAAATCGCCATAGCAAGCATTCATATTAAAATATAATATGTGTTATAAAGAATATAAACACCAGTGATCACCAGGGAAAAATGTTTGAGGGAGAAGAATAATCTTTGCAGTTTACTAGTCATACCAGGTATATTCAAATCTTTATCACTTGCTCCTACAAGTATTAAAATACTTAAATCTAAAGGGAAAGATCCTGAGATGACTGAAGGGTTATTTTATAGTGGAAGAATTTCAGACTCTTTCATGGCAATGTCCTAATTCTGCATGATTGGTTCAGCAATAAAACAATGAAAATAGTTGACAACTGTGGCAATGAAAGCTAAAAAATTAATTATGCAACATTAAAACCACAATCCCTTTGTGCATGTGCATGCATATATATGTGTATGTATATTTTTTGTCCTTATATTATTTTCATGAATCATCTTCCCATTCTGCAATACTCTGTTGTCACCAGCAGCTTTTATTTTCCAGCTCATTGCTGCCCGTCATTGACTCCAGACGCTCCGAGGAGGACGCTGGTATAAACACACAGCCAGCCGCCCCTGCAAATGTTACAACATAAAATTCAGACTTGGTTTTGGGTTTTTTGTGGGCTTTTTTTGGGTTTGGATTTTTATTTTCCTTTCATCTAGGTCATACCTAGATCACAGACTGAGATTACAACCGCTGGCTGCTGCCCTGTCTGTCCTCCCCTCATCACTCCAGTTTTTGCCCTGTTCCCCAGCTCTGAGCTCTCCATCCCCGATGTTTGCCTCCCAAAAACCTTGTCCAGCTGCTTCAATGCTTTCCCTTGTGCGATGGCAGCCACAGCAGGACGGCAAACACAGCCAGGTAATTACACAGCTATTCTCTGCTCAGCTTGACAGAAAAAGGATTGCACGCCCGAGCTCCAGAGAGCTGCTGGCATTTGCTGCCGAGAGCTCTGGTTTGAGGCACAACCCCATCCCTGCATCAACTGCATCTTGTGCCCAGTCACCTCTGTCACCGCGGGAACAAGCCATCCCTTGCTTTGACCGCTTGTAAAAACGAAAATCACCCTCCTCCCCCTCAGAGCTGATGTTGTGTGTCCTGCTTGGATTAATGTTTGCAAAGCGTCAGGAAGCGCTGGGCAATCTGCAGAAATAGAAGCTTTCATTTAATTTTAGCACCTGATTTATCCGAGTAACTAGCCACCGTCTGAATGAATAGAGATTAAAGTGCAACCGTATCAGTATCAGGCAATGCTTGAAAAATAAAAGGGGAGGCTCAGCTTGCACCATCCAGCCCTAAGGGATAAGAGTCTGTCTGCAGCGAATGAACTCAGCTAGAAAGGCTGTCCACAAATAATAAAAATTATCAACTCCTTGGAGTTATCTTATCCAATCATCTCCTGTGAAACATTGGGATCAGATATCCCTTACCTGAGTTATTTTATTTGGCATATGGCACTTTAGGCAAGATTTTCACGAGGCAAATAGGAAATGAGACTTGGAAAACATTAATTAAATGTGAATACAACAGCTTAATGGGTTTTATCTTCAGATGAACTGGAGATGACTCTTTGCCATTCACTTCTTAAAACTGCAAGCAGAGATAAAGGAAATGTAGCAAGAAAAGGCAACCAGGGAAAAGATGAAAGATTTGGTAGATTGACAAGACCAAAGTAATTTGATTTTTATTCAGGATGGACTAGTTCACAAATTTTACATATTGCTGCTGTACATTTGTATATCAAAGACAAGTAAAAAAACACTTGATTGTTGCAATAGCTGCTTTTAAAATTAAAGCCATGGTTTTTTACAAAATGCTTTTTTTCTGCTAGCTTTATAGAGTCCCCTTTCCATAAGCAAGGTTTCTACAAATCCCATTGAAGTTGCCAGCTTTGGTTTACAATAACGTTAGTTTGGAATAGTTTATCCCGAAAATTGCCGGATTTCTCCAGAAGGACCAGAGAGCTTTTCTGAAAAGTTTCAAGAGAGTAAAAGCAGAGGTCAATGGTTTTTAAGTAACAGGCCATTCAAAACATATTGCACTTGAAATGTATTTCTATTTCTTGTTCTCTTGATAGTTCAAGCAGTACTCGCCATTCCCAGCCAGCTTTTCTGCAGCTCAACGTCCTTGTGAAAACCTTGTACTTCTCGAAACTTGCCAAAAATATTTCCACTCTATTGAAGTAAATGGTCAAGCTGTTGAGAAACAAATAACATTTATTTTAGTCATAATGTGCTTTCAAAGTGGCAAATAATCATTTTTTGCTGAGTGTGTGTGTGTGTAAAGATGTTCCCACTTGTCATGTTTGTGCGTAGATTTAACAGTGTTGTTTTCTTTATTCTTCTGCCCATCAGCATGTTTTCCTTTTGTATGTAGAACAACCTATATCTTTGGTTTATTGTTATTTCTGCTTGAGCATTACACCTGCACATCATCTAAGGCCCAATTCCATTCTTAACCTTTGGCTCTTTTCTGTCTAAATTGGACATGGTTGAGAAGCACCATGGATTTTTTGTTTTGGGGCTGTTATCACATTGTCTGCAAAATAAGAAAACACAAATAAATGGAAAGTAATCTAAGGGTGCGTTTGCATGTTACTGGAAATGTTCCTGGATTGGCAACAATTATTGTCAGTAGTTTTGCATAAGTCACACAACAGGAAAAAAGATAATAAAAGACCTTTAAACTGCTGCTTTTGTATCACGTGTCTATTTTGAGGTTATTGACACAGAGGTACAGTCCATTTTCATACAGCCTACTCTGGAAAAGCATAACATGGTCTCCCCACTGACCTTCCTCCTCCCCTGCTGAGGTAAGGATGTGCAGTTGGGGACAGTTATCTATAGATGGCAATCTTCTTCTTAGCACAGAGCGGAGGTGAAACCCGTCAGCTGTTCTTCCAGGAGAAAAAATAAAACACATCTATATGCATATATTTACAAGTACTGAAAAGCAGTTTTTTACCCTCGGATTGTACAGGATACATTGCAACAGGGCTTCAGGCTTGATTTTGGTCCAGAGAGGCTGCTTTGCAATAATCATAGTGATGGGAATTTATTAAGTCTGCTCAACTGCTCAGTTATAATATCATGTGGAAAGTTGCACTGAGTTCTGTGCTGACTGAAGTGGGCAAAGCACTATATATCCAGTGTGTGGTCATGTGTGTTGCAGCATCGTGCCTCAAACTTAACATTTCTTTTTAAATATTGCATCATTCATACTACTTTTTAATGCTTTTACTAGAGAACAAAGTGGTACCACTTCTCCAGAAGGCATGATAAAGGATTAAATTATATTCTGGCATTCACTCTACTTCCTCTGAGGTTAAACCTGGTTAACAGAAGGTAGAGGGGAAGGATACAGAACTCTCCACCATCCCAAAGAGGAGATGTTTTGTGTTTCTGTCTGTAGGACAAGGGAGAAGACACCATGGGATGGATGATGAGCATCCCACACCTTCCCCGGCGACTAGTGAAAAGTGCCTGAACATAGAAACCTCTTTACATTAAGAGAATAAGCAGTTGTTAATAATCAGAATATGGTTCGCTATGGAACTGGTGAACAGATGTGGTTGTCTCTATATGCAAGTGTGTCCATGGGTAGTTCTCCAAAGGCATCTGTGCTGAGAAGACACGGAGCCAACCACTGCAGGTGTCACAGTCAAAGGCTGGGTTTTATATTGAAATTAATTTTGTATCAAAGAGTATGCTACAGTGCTAATATGCTTAATAGACGTGTCATATACACCTCAAAGAGATTTTGATATGCATTTGAGATTGTTATGGCCTTCATTTAGCTCTGGACCTGCACTAATACTGATAGATATCAAATAACCAGCACTGACAATAGTACTGAGTTATTGCTGGAAGTGCTGCTAAATGAAGCCCCCTTCAGCTGGTAGGCTGGGGATACAAAATATTGATGCAGTCAATTACCCAAAAGCTGAGTAATTAAGTCCACAAAATATTAAGTTCTCACACAACTAGAAGATGTTAAAGATGATAGTGGCAATATTCTCAAAGTACAAATAAAAAAGCACCTTTGGTGTAACACTGCACAGCATTTTAGACTCATTTAACACATATTGGGGAGTTGCTGTGCTCTCCATTTTAAAAGTCCCAGAGTAGCCCATTTATTTAGAATTCACAAGCTAACACTTTCAGAGCCCACTTCTGATAACTTGCAGAATCTAAAACTCCTCATTAAATGCCAGATAAATTGCCTGGCCTAAGGGCAGGATGGGTGAATGGGATACGTGAGCATGAGTCCAGTTTCCTGTAATTAATGAGATCTGAATAAGCAGAACCAATCCAGCCTCAGCGTGAATAAAATTACTGCACCTAGCAAAGTTCAGATAAGAAATATGTGAACTTTAAAGTACTTGAGCACAAATCAAGAAGTTGAGTTTTTATGAAAACCTTTATAAGCTCCAAAATCTGGAGCTCAATATTACTTTATTTTTTTTTCCTCATGAACTGGCAACTTAATATTTAGAGAATATTATATTTCAGGGGGGCCCCAATCCAGAAAGGCTCTTGAAATCCTTTAATTTAGGTACACAAATTGTTCTAGCTCTGTTCAACAAATATTTAAACACAAATTCTTGCCCCAATCCACTCAACCAGGTGTAAGAATGAATTTCATTTTAACTCTAAGGTAAAATATTTTGTTTCATTAGATTTCCTCTGCTTGAAACATAATATTTTTGTGAATTTGGGCATCTTAATCAAATCACTGAACAAGGACTAAAGTATGGTGGAAGGGGACTTTTCTCCAGTAAAACCCACACTGTGGTTTAAGCATTAGTTTAGCATCCCCTGGCGTGGCTCTATGGGCTGTTGAGTTTGAAACATCAATGCTATAAAAGCTGCCGTTCTCCAGGTCCCTGCAATGGAGAAAAATTGTTCTGAAATCAGAAACTAAGCTTACTTATTCATGAGCTTTTCAATTCCTTTTCTGACACATCTTCCAGAATTACCAATAATCTCTCTCTTTTTAATAAAATTCATTCAAATTTGTATTTGCTAGAAATGGCAGATCGTGTTTCCATCCTTTGCAAAAGGCAGATGAGTGCCTCTGTGTCATGAAATACTAAAACTCGGGACCTGGGTGCTTCTTGCAACTTTTTGTTAAAACACTTTGGTTTTGCCACTGACTTGAGGAACAGCAAACAGAGTGGAAGTTCAGACAGGGACTGTTACATCACCTCACTTCAATTTACTCATCTCTAAAATAACGGTTGTGCTGAATGTCTCCTTCACCAGCAGAGAATGTGGAGTTTTTACATTTCAAGCTCTTTCTCAGGAAAACTGTTCAAAATATTGCATCTCCTCACTTGGAAAGACAGCCGTACGAAACACAGCCATGCCAGGTTAAATATCTGATGTTTACATTTTTTACATATTAGTCAAGCTAAAATTCACTTCTTGAAGCTCTTTATTTTTCTTCTTGATACTTAAGCACTGCCATAAAGTATAATTGCAGCTCAGAGGAAATTATAGACTGGAATAGAGGATCTAAAAGAGTTTTTCTTTTTAAGTGGCAGTGAAATCCATGTGCTGGCAGAAATGTTGTTGGAGACTTTGCTCAGGGGAAAATCCAAAAGTAGTCTAAATACGAGTTTAAAGAAATCGCATTTCCTCTGAAAAGCACTTTCTCAAGAGACTATGGTCAACTTCAAGGGTGCCTTTATCAGACATTCCAGTGGAAAAAAACAGGAAGAAGAGCTGAACGCCGAAGGTAACACAATAGGAGTCTGCACCAGTCACAGGAGTATCGGTTACAATAAACCAAGCTGTGCAACAAGGAGATTAAGATGTGGATTACCGACCACTTACTATGTGTCATAAAGAAAAGAATAGTTTCAGATGCCAGCTTGACTTAATCTGGTACTGGCGGTCTTTCCTTGAAAGGATTAATGGGCACTTTTTTCTACCCAGGCATTTTTAAAGGGTTTGTTACAATAAAGATTGAGAGGAGCAACAAGTAATGACAGAAACTTCAGCATGAACTATTAAAGGATTTGATGGCAAATTATCCATTTCTGAGTCAAACCAAATCACCATTAGCTGTATGCCTCGCTTAATTAAGGAAATATTGTATGCCGATTGAAATTAGCTGTGGTGGTGATAGGGCACCTTCAGTCAATTTCTGTAAACATGAGATCATCTCAAAATGCACATTGATTTGGAGCGAGGATCTAAGAAAGTGTTTTTTTCTCCAGCAGGGGTTTGTGATGCCATCACTCTTTTTTTAGGCTTTCCTCTATTTCCTTCCAAACTTTCCTTGTGACACAACTTGCTGCAAATGCAAGAAGCAACTAAACAGCCCAAACTGATCTCCTGCTTTCCCTGCTGTGTGTTTTTATAGTTTGTACTCATGGTATAATTTGAAAGAAGGTTTTTGCTATCCAAAAACTACAGTGCAAAAATGGATGGTCGGTAAAATGAAGGAAGCACTCCTGAGAAAAAAAGAATTGCCAAAGAAAGCTACAGATGACATTTTCCAGCAGAGACTGAAGAGCACAAAGGTGAGGTGAAGGGAGGAGGAGAGTCTCACAAGGATATACTCAAAATGTAAGGTGCCACTCAGAGTAGTTTATTACACAGCTGATGCGGAGGGAGGCACCTCCAGATACAAATCAGAGCAGCAGTTGCAGTAGGAATACCTGTCCATGTGAAAATGCCCCATTCCCACATGTCTTCCATCTTTAATGGTCTACATATTTCATCTTAAAAAGTGAAAAGTGGCATCTTTCTCTATTAAAAAAAAATTAACTCTTTCCGCTCGAGTCAATATTGCACTTCAGTATACTTCTATTTAAGCTACCACAATCATTAAATACCGACCTCTGGAAGGATTTCCAGTCTTCTTGTTTGATACAGATCTCCATCACAACAGATGGGTCACCTTAACCTGCTCCTGCTATGTTTTGTACTTACAAGCTCTTACTTTCCTAACACTGATGGTCTCTGCAGACCAAAAATTTTCTGTTCTTCAAAGTTTGTATCTATCTCACAGAGGATCAGGCTGTTATGATCCTGCTTGACATGATGTTGAGCCTTTCCAGGTCAGATTCCTAGAAACACCAGATATTAGGAGTGCTGTCTACACTTTATACATTTGCATTATGCCAGAGAGAGCCAAAAGCTCTGTGCCCCACTTAGTGGTGGTGATTTCTAATATATCCTACTTCAGTAGGCCAGGAATTCAGGAATTACCCAAGCAATATTAATTATGAAGATACATAGATTCTGTATTTTTGGGTCCCTACAGTTCATAGAAATATAGAAAA
Organism: Columba livia; assembly: GCF_036013475.1. Classification (NCBI taxonomy): domain Eukaryota; kingdom Metazoa; phylum Chordata; class Aves; order Columbiformes; family Columbidae; genus Columba; species Columba livia. The sequence goes on from NC_088607.1 coordinate 4,611,196, forward strand.
GAAATAATAGTATTTTTTTCCTTTTTTTTTTTTTTTTTTAAATTGACAAGTCAATAAAATCACACAGACTATCTTTAAAATAATAACTTCTTAAACTTACATTTTTAGTCCACACACTATCAGGAGTTGTTTTGCCTACTGATTGTGACAGTGGGCATTTGACTGGCAATTTCTTCCTACACACTTGCTTCAACACCTTCCTAGCCACTTGATAGTCCAATCTCAGGACAGTTCACTGTCTCTGGCTGAAGCCACGGGCCCTCTTGCTTTGGGTCACCATCATGTCCAGGGTTTCCCATTGTCAGTTTACAGCTATAAAGAAACAGAAGCCAGAAGAGCAAGAGCACATTTACTGAGTATCTCACAAAGAAAAGCTCAGCTGGAAAACGTTAAGTCAGATCTAAGATGCATTTTGCCAGTCAGGAAGACCCATCAGTGCTGGTCGGGTTACAGGTGAAGCTATGCATGACTAGTCTGGGTATAACAGGATCAATTGAAAGAGAATCATTGGCTTCTACTGGCTTTTGATTAGTCACCAGATAAGATGAGAATAATGTTGGGCTTGCCTGGTGCAATCCCAGAGATATTTTTATTTTCTGGCAGTCTGTTCTCCATTTTTTCTTTTATAATCAAAAACTGTTTTCTGTCAGAAAAGCAGAAGCATGAAAAATTCTTAAAAAAATAATAAGAAGAAAAAAGGCTTATTTAGAGACATTAAAAAAATCTTTCAGCATTTTCAATAACGCATAAATATTTCTCTTTTCAGATCTACACTTTGGGTCTATCCATTCATAGATTAAATGTCAAATACTGATTAATTGTTTTAATATGAAACTAAGCCCATTTTTATTTTGTTCTGAATATCAGGAATATTCTTAATATGCAGATAAGTCACAGAAAGACTCTTCTGCAAAGCAGGTTTTATGGCTCAGTTGGGGAGCTCTGTATCCTCTCAGAAACCAAATGCTTACAAACATACTCAGCCATAAACACACACACAGTCCCATTACTAAAAATTCTGGTCATAAAAGAAAAAAGCTAACCCGTAGTTGCTAAACACTATGATTCACTTACTTGGGTGGGTGCAATCTCCGTGCTCATGATTCACCACTTTATGTGCCCTTCTACACAGTTTAAGAGATCGCAGTGCATATCTTTAGCAATGATGAGCTCAGTGGGGCTACGACCATGTGACACTATTTGGAGATCATGCCTAACAAATACGTACTGATGCTAATGGATAATAAATATATTCTCCATTCTGAAAGCACGTGGAACAGTTAGACACTCTTATTTAAGCACAGACAGCTTTAGAATTAAAGTTTACACTCCTTTGATAGCACAAACCCATTTAAAAATAATTTCCCAGGGAGTCATCCAGTGTTTAGTCAAAGGTGCAAGAGATTAAATTTCTTCCAGCAATAGTCAGGCTCCCTTAAAAGTAACAAATCAAAGCTGTTGCAATTATGGCACTGGTTACCCTGATGCCAAATTTGAGGAGCAGAAGCATTTTAAAACCTTTCTCAAGATAGTTTTTGTGCATTTGTGCCATTTTTCATCAGCAGGGAGCTTGATGTCTCGTCCATGCACAAATGTCAGAGTTTATCTACCCGAGTCCATTTACAAAGAGAAACAGAGCGAAGAGGCCAGGCAGCATTCAGAGAGTAACAGTAAAGTGATGTATTAATATATACGTACATACATCATGTGTGTGTACATACATCCATTCGCATACTCACTACAGCAGCACTTCAGCAAAACAGATGTGCTTAAGACTGAGCATATGCTTTACCTGATGGGAGCTGGTGGAGGCAGAGGTAGCTGGAGCAGCTAGTCCTGACCCCAGGAGACTGGCATTGCTAAAGCTGGAATCAAGATTATACTGAGAGATCCGTCCTTATAAGATTAGCAATAACATAAATAAATGCCAGATATTTTTTTTCTTTTATCAGCTAGGAAGTTGGTTGGATTTTCTCCAGCCCATTTATGATCAAAATTAAAACCTTCTATTTGGTCAGTCCATAAATATGCTCTAACACACTCCACTCCGACCTTTCGAAATGCCAATGTTAACTGGAGCACTCAGGGACATCTGAAGGATATTTGTTTTCATGGGTTGACTTGCAAAAGAGCTTGCCTTCAGTTTATAGTTTTCCCAATGCACACATGCAAACTAGCCCGGATCTCATCACTTGTAATTTAAAATGTACAGTTTTGCGTTGCCATGCTAAAGTGAACAAGCAAAACAAGAAGCCGCTGTTGAGAGCTGATTCGGGAGGCAGCTCTGCCGTGTCTCGCTGGCTGCTCTCTAACAAGCCCTTCATTCATCGCCGCTTCATGCAGCTGAGCTGTTTCTACCTGAGCCAGCGTTACAGACCTTTAATCAAACAAATATACAAGGAAGCTCAACTACTTAACTGCCGTGCTTGTTCTGCAGAACTGAGATAGCCAAATACAACAAAAAAGAATTTTATCCCTCTCAAGACAAGAACATTTCCTTGCCATTGTTCCCAACAACGGGCAGCAGGTAAAAATGGCCCCACTATCTGTGTCACTGAGAAGTGGAGAGCAATTTGTTTCTATTAAACAGGATGGTTCTATTTTTTATTTTGTTGGCTTAGCCTCTCTGCAGCCTGTGCCAATCATGGTCTTTAATCTGAACTGCCCTTGACCGATCCTGCTATGCCACAGAAGAATTCTCTCTTCCCCCTCCAACCCCCCTTCTTCTTGCACAGGTAATTGTGAGAAAGCAAGTGAAAGCCCCGGGGTATTGGATTCAAAACACAATCCTGCCATTCTCAGAACCATACAAAGAATAAACTTGAATGCGACATTGAGTCCTCCCAGACTGCACCTGCTGATGATCTCCCATCCCCTCCAGTTCATGGTGGGGTCACCACAGGCTCTGCTTTGCTCTGGTGGGAGGAGAGCTACTATGTTTTCAGTTCACAGTGAGATTAGATCTACAATGTTTGACCCTTCTAATTTATTTTTTGTTTGATGAAGCAAGGAGAGCCAGGCATACGGTTAAATGCCTACTGACTTGTTCCCCTGGAGAATGCTGCTGGTGTCTTTCGGGGTCCATTGACATGGTGGCATTTTGAAAGGTTGTAGGTTGTGGTTGGTATAATTTAATGTGACCTCAGCATACAAGACTGAATTTTTCTACATTTCTATAGACTGGTCTGGATCTTCTCTTATTGGGGGTCTAAGAGGAAAACCAGTATAACCCATCCCGTGTGCAAGTTCTGAATTGCATGGCATTTCATTTCCTTTTTTTGACCTAGGTTCTTCTGGATTTGAAACCTGTTCTGTTTTGCTCACTGTCTGAATTTCGCTGTGTCATTTCCCTTTCTTTTGTATAAGGAGTTAAGGTTGCCTGATGGAAAGAAGTCAGAAGAGCACATGCTCAAACGAGTTCTTGCTGCACCAGCCTTCTTACATGAAATATTGCTGAATGATGAGCCATGTCGTGCTGCCAAGATTCATCTTGAATAGTGAGAGCAGAATTCCAAGAACTTCATATTTCTATAAGTTTTTGGTACACTAGCACAGGACTATGATAGGCCTCAATTTTCCAATATCTGCCTACATCTGGAAAGATCGTCTATTCCTTCTTGTACAGAAAAGAGTTTTCTTAAGTATTTTTTCTCTTTCTTACTTTATAGCAGACAACGATTTTGTCAATTTGGATCAATACAGAGTATAAAAGCCATTTCTACCGGACTCCCTCAGAGGCATTTTTTTCTGCTCTAGTTATTGATATCAGGAATTACATGAGCTGATGTCCCTCTAATGACATCTCTGCTGTCTTTTCCAGCTTCCTTTTCTGGATATGAATCTTGAAAATCCATAGTACACTGACCAATTTGGCACAGAAAAGTTGGAGGCGCACCCACTCTTTGTTGGTTTGCTGCTATTTGCACCCTTCAAATCAACCCCCTCAGTTATTTTACAGACTTGTACACTGATGCAAACAGGTGAAAAAGCTCAGGATTTGCAGGCTTGAGACAGCCACAGCTCCCTTTGGAGACAGAACATGCACCGGGAGAAAATCAGAACTTTAGAGGAGAAAAAAAATCAACATTTCTTCATTTTGTTCCAGAGTTCTTGCAAGACACCCAGACTTCTGGCTGGTACTGCTGCAGCCCTTGGGGACCTGGAATTAGATCTCCTCTTTCTTGACTTTATTATTTCTGATTTTGAGATAAAAATCAGAGACCTCTGACATAAAATCACATTTCTGTGGAGGGGGAATAAAAGCTGCAGGTGAACAAGCCTCTTACCTTTTAAAATACGGTGGAAGGAGATGTTCCAGTTTGAATTTTTTAGGGAAAAATTCAGGTTAGATATAATTTTTTTACTGAGTATTTTTATCTACCCCTAAGGCAAGAGATAAATGAACTGTGATAGTACTTTGGAGAGCTTAGGAACTATTTGTGGTGAATAATTTATTCGACAAATTTTGCCCTTATTTCAGTTCATGAATTATCTGTGAACTGACTGGTACTTTTACGAATTTATTCATAATTCAAAATTATTCAAGAAATGTTTCTGCCCAAACACATTTTGTTGTACATGTTTGCTTATTAACAGATTATTGATTTAACTATTTATTATCTGCAATGTATTACTTGGGGGTTGAGGTGAAATTACCCCGTTTCAAAGGCCCTGTAACACGTCCTTAAACTTCATTTTGGAGGATTCAGAAGAGCTAAACTTTCTGTTTGCTGCCTTCATAGGGTCTGAATTCAGTTCTGCTCATTTTTGTCATCATTACCCATCCAGGCTACTCTCTAATTGGATGTTTGAAATGGATTTAAATGAACTGGCTTTAATACGTAATTTGTGACTCAAAACAAATATCAAATTTATAAAGGAAAAGAAGGTATTCTGTTGATGTAAATAAAACAACCAACAGAATCGGTATTGTCCTATGGCTTGGTGAGATTTACCTGTGATTTATGTTATTTACATACCTAGACAATAAGCAGTTAAAATCTCTTCTTAACCTATAGAAGTGTCCATGCATTTGAGCTTCTTTTATGAAAAAATATATATTAAAAATGAAAATAGAAAGAAATTTAGGGCAACTATCTTCCCCTAACTTCAACTTAGTTTTCTATGGATCTAATGCCCTGATTTAATTTGATACAATTACAATAAAAGCCGCAATCTAAGGCGAGTAAATGAATTTTGTGTCAAGAGTGAAATACAATCTGTTAAAATTGGTTTGAAAATACAATTTTAGGTCTAGTACAGCAAGTCCTGACATTTCAGATTAATCTGTCCTATAACAAAATTAATGACACTCAAAGTTGTTTAAGAATGGCTGTTAACTATACTTACCCTATTCATCACTGGCTCGATCAGTCTAATCCAAGAAGTCACCAGGCTATTAAGTACAGTACATCAGTTCACTTTAAGGACATTCAGACTGTTTGAGGGATCAAATTGCCTAGTAGTAGAAATACAAGGTACCACAGTAAATAATAAGAGAAATATCCCTGGAGGTTTGCCTATGTAATGCTTGTGCATACATGTCATGGTAGCAGATCTCCCTGCAAAAAAAAAAAAAAAAAGAAAAAATATTGAAAACCAGAGATCATTTCTTCTGGGCACATCTGGATGGTCTTATCTGGATGATCTAACCTTTTAGGACTTCACATGTAGCCAAAACCACGTCAAAGCAAGATCCTGCTGCTCCTGTCCCAGTTCTCTCCCAGTTGGAGCCTGGAAGGAGACAGGCTCAGATGGCAGAACTGAAGGTCTCTCCATAATTCTTTGCTTTGTTCCTCTTGGTAGCCTCAAGCACACAGCAGTAACTGTAATTTGGGGTCCATTTGGGGCCCTAACTTGCCATAAAAATCTTTGCAAGCAATTAAGGCAGTGCAGATAACGGATATGCATAGGTTGATTTGCAGAACTAGAATTGAGAAGAGCCAGAGCAAGGATTGTTCTTTCCATTCTACCTGAATCTGTTAATTGTTGTAGATGAAATCAAAGCTGTTTTCTTCAGAAAGTGAAGTATTTCCTTCACCCAAAGAGACACCCAGTGTTATGAACATTAAAACTCCTATTATTGATCTAAAGAACCCTGTTGTAGTGAAATATATGCTCCATCTGGTGATGAAAATGATGCTCATATTTCATTTGACTTTGTGTCTCTTTTGATCTGAATTACTTGGTTTTGCATAAATTATAGATTCTCTTTTCCTGCTGTTGTGAATCCGGAATAACTTCACTGAGGTGGCTGTAATGGACAGAAACAACTATCTCTGACCATGTATTTTGTGCCGAGCACATGCCATGCTCAGACGACACCTTCTCTTCCACTTCCCATGAAGCGCGATCATTCTAGGATTTCCCACAGAAAAGTTTCATAGCTCACATAGCTGGATTGATTCTTCTTTACTTTTGACACTGAAGGTGATATCCATTTCTCCAGGATAAAGTGCTGCATTTGTTCACCTAATAGCCATACTTTTTGCCCAAATGTTGCCATTAAAAACTCAGGTATGGCCATTAGGCTCTCCCTAGAGCAAGGCTGAAGAAAATTCAGGACTAAACTTACGCTGTAATTACCTAACTGAATGTTCACCCATTCACACACTTTTCATCCACTTTGAAACTGCATTCCCCTATATGTTTCCTGTATTCTAATGCTTTTAGCTCAAATCACCAGAGTAATCGTTATTCTTCGTTTCAGTCTAGGCAAGACTAAATGCAGAGCTAACATCCTGTACTGAAGTGATATGAATCACATCACCACAAAAAGCCTGGCATTTGGGTTTTCCACATGAGCATGTGGAAAGAAAAAATGATGCCTCTCTCTTTTGATGCCTCTCTCTGTTATTTTTATTAAAAAAAAAAAAAAAAAGTCAAGAAGAGAGAGTGTGACCATTATATAGAGATTTACTTTTAAAATCCAGAGGGATGAAGTATAGAAATGCCAGCATGTATCCACAATGCGCCTTGTACAATCTAAGCCAGGGGACACCTCTGAAGCCAAGTAGGTTATATAAACACAAACCAGCCCATAATAAATGAATATTTATTTTCACTTAGATAGTCCATCCATCAACAGTTTTAAGATGTCAGTAGTAGCAATTTAAATGGTAGAAAATAAATAAATCCCATTTATTAGCAGCTGAATTTTTCATGACTATATTGGTATTAAATATTTACTATATGGAATGTTTCTATATCAGTTTCTAAAAGAGCATGGAAATTGGTTTGCAAGAAAACTGTTCTTAGTTAGACATACTTCTAAGTCACAGACACTTCAGTATCTTTTATTACCATTTTAAAGTACAAAGATGCATGGAAATAAATTTACCTTGAAGGCAAACATGTATCAAAAGAAAGGGCAAACAACAATATTTATTAGCATAATAAACTTCTGTGTTCTGTTACTGACGCCTGTGTCAAACAAAATAGACCTTTACAATAATTTGGTTTTACATTTTACTTTATTATTTTAAAAGAAGTAAACATGATTGACATGTAGAGGAAGAGGTGAACTCAATTACATAGGACTATAGATATAGTAATATCTTTCTGCCAAAGAGATTGGTCTGAAGAACTTGGAAGACAGGTAAGTCACTTGAGTTCAGGAAAAAAAAGAAGAGATTTTGAAACTTATGAACATTTGAGTGGACAAAGTAAAATGCTTTCTATAGAAACTCATGAACATGGATTGTAAGAAACTGCTGGTCTTGAAAAAAAACCTCAGCCTTTCAGATGTGATGCTGGAGAAAGCTGTTCAGTCTCCTGAATGGAGATGTGACAGGTGGTAACTCATGGAGAGAAAGCAGCTCTATATGAAAACAGTGAAAATAAATATATACATTTGCCAATCACAGAGAGAGAAAGGACCTCAGGAGAGGAGGCAATGCCACCACACAGGGTCAGGAGCCCAGCCAGGGAGGAATCCTAGAATCATTTTGATTGGAAAACACCCTCAAGATCATTGAGTCCAACCATTAACCCAACACTGGCAAAGGCCTAAAAGGTGCCCCTACGTGTCTGAAGACAGACTTGAAGAAAGGAATACCTTGCATCCCAAAATGCCGTTTCAACTACCAAAATTCCAAGTTAAGGGACAAAATAAGTTTCTGAGTATAGATATGAGGAATCTTAAGGCAATTCCTGTTGCTTTTCCTACACCTAAGCTGTAACCTAAGTGACCACACAAGCCAAACAACACACAGCATCAAGGCTGGGCTACTTAATTCCATGGGAACTGCTCCAACAACTGTAACTGCTGCTGTACTGCAAATGTGACACTGAATGATGCAAAAAGATGAAGACTGATGTTATGTTAAGCATCACATAACAATCCAAAAGAAGTAGATGATCATAAAATCCCTGATGACAACCTTTGGTGCAAGTCACCATTAGGTCAGTTCTCTGGGCCAAAGGAGCACTCCCACCTTCTTCTGCAAGTGCCCATTGAGATTTTTCATTAGATGGCACGTGAACCTTGTGAGGTGTAAATTAAGCATGAGAACATCTTGGCTGGAAATGCGCAGCGATTGTGGGACAGCCAGGCCAGGGCTGTGCCCTCAAATAGTACGAGATGTAACTTCTCTGCTGTCACTACACTGTCTGTCCTTTTACAATGCTCAGCTACTGCTGGATTTACAGTATGCCACAACTGGATGTGGCTCTTTATCTGAAAGGAGGTGACATTTGTGGCTTTGAGCATAAGGCTGGAGGTACTACAGGCAAGTATCTAGTGGCTCTCGCATGAGTCTATTGATGCTAAGGAGGTCAACATGCCAACAACATCTCAGGAAGAAGCCTTTGGAATAAATTAATGATCCATTACCCCAGCTTCACACCAGTTTGCACCCATGCAAGTGTTCCAGTGCTAGGGAACTGGGCAACATGCAAGAACAGCAAATCAATCCTCTGCACAAGACATGCTTTTTACTGCTGAGTTTTGTGCCATGATATGCAACTTCTTCTTTCTGTATTCTTAACATAAAATTCGTGCTTTTAGTTGTTTGTGCCAAATTTTGAAATTTGTGGCTCTCTGTGCAGGGGTCAGACTGAATTCTTTAAGAGGAGATCACAATAAATTGGTTTTCTTAAAAGTCGTCAAGCACAAAATGTTTTGTCCATTTGTAATATGGACACAGCTGCTGTAACAGGTTGCCTGCTGCATCTCATGTTATAATATAATGGAAGGAAAACTTAAATCTATTTCATTAATATCTTAAACTGCTTTAATGAAGCCTTTAAAAATATCATATACTAAACAGCTAAGAGGATGGTCAAAAAAGCTGACCCCAGTATCAGAAGAAACAGGAAGTCAATGGAAATCTGTTTTAATTAAAGCTCACATAAATTTAGTGAATATTGAAAACATTGGAAATCTAGCTGCATGATCACCTTGGTGACAGGAGTCCTCTCACAACAACTGAAATAAAATCACAATTTGAAAACACAAAATCAAATAAAAACAACATAAAATCTTGACATTAATTCAAGGAATCACAGTTACAATGTCTGAGCCCAGATTTTAAAATGCAAGTATTGATGTAAGCCATATAGAAATGGCAATGAGCTATTGCTGACACATAAGAGCAATACGTTTTAAGTCAGGCTTAAAATAGTCTCATTTTAACAGTATTCTTATTCTAATATCAGGTTTCACAATGAATTGCTCTGATGTATCATTTTTCTTACTCCACAGAACTGTTCTGTTCCTTGAAGAGGAAACAAAGGCCTTTGCTTTTCCAAGTTATACATGTCCAAAACATTGAAACTTCATAAAACATCTGGTTCTCTCTGTTTTGCAGGATTCTTATTTGGTGACTGACTGAACTCTTGTGATCCAATTAATTAAATTAATAGCTATCTCATAAATTTACAAAATATATATCCCATGTCCTCAAATCTCTGAATCCCAGCTGGGAAACTGAAAGGCGTGAAATACACAGTAATCATCTCACATCAACAGAAACTGATCTTAAAGCTGTAATTACATGATAAATGCCTTTATGACACATGCCCACTATTTGGTCATGCCCTAGAGACAAATGCTGAGAGCCAAGAGAATGGGGAGGGGGGGAGGAAAAGTAGCTGATATCCAATCCCTTCAGCCTGGTTACAATTTCATTGGCTTTCTTTCAATGATCTGAGACTTCCGAGAGCATGATAGATATTTCCTAAATATTTTACATTCAGGTAATTACAGTAGTATATGGATTTGCTAGTCAGCTTAGAGGAGACCAATTAATTGCTGCAAATCATGGTGTAAGGGATGAGTTTGCAGCCGGAGAAGGGTCACATCTTAATAAAATAGGCAGAGCTGGATGCAGATAGCTAAAGTCAGTCTCATGCAAGTTTACTGCAGACTGGTAACCTCTACAACATTTGCTTGAGCAAAAGATTCATATATTTGAGGTTCTTCCTGAGTTAGGACTATAGACTTAGGCCTTAAGTTTCTGCAGTTTGTTGCTAGCCAAGCATCAGAGTAGAATAATCTTACATCAGCTTTTATTTCAGCATGATATCCTTTGGTTCATTGTTTTTTACACAGGATTCATATTTGATTTTCTTTTCTTACTGATCTGCTGTGTTTTTTTCTCTCCCAAGACGCTAAGTTGACACATCCCTTTAAAAACACCAACCAAGGCAGATTTGGAGCCATATTCTCAATATCTCTCTGGTCCCCTAATGCATACTGTAAGAAGAGCATCAGCAAAATGTCTGTCATGATCTGAAATGCATTTGGCTTACAAAGAAAATTGCGAGTTCCTAATATTGGAGTCTACTGCAACTTGCTAGGACAGACTATGCCCTACAAAATGTTATCGTCTGCTTGGAAAACAGGTGGACAAGGTGTCCAAAAAGGTTTCTTTTATTTCTAATTTTTTTCTGATGTCTCTGATGAAGGCAATGTAAAATAGGCCAGATACTTATTTAATCTTGGAAAGCCTTAAATTGAGTGACAGCACAGTTCCCTTTGTTAAAAATGCATTGTAGTGTATAATATATATCGAGAAAAATTTTTAAACAAAGGCAGTTCCACTGGTTAAAGTTTAAATATGCAAGTCCTTAATGGTGCAGAGGTTCTGAATGCAAAATCCCCCACAGAAGCCAGTTTTGTACTTTCGAAACACTCACTTTAAAAGATTTGAATTACTGGTGTTTTATCTACTGGAGAAGTAACATCAATAGTTTTAACAGCTGCTGTTGATATAGACTGCTAAAGTTACCAAGGCTTGCAAAGCCCTTTAAAACAGAAAAAAATGGGATGGAAAACATGTGTGTATATATTTTTCCCAGTCAGGTTATATGCATATGGTCACATCTTCAAGTACACCTGAGTTACAAAGGAGCTTAAAGTGAACTGTGCAGCACAGTAGTGATCACTTTGATGATTAAAATGATCTTGTTAGAGTGTCACTATTGTGCTCACATGTCTCTCTACTTCTATTAATTTCTGCATCATAGACAGATGCTGGCTTTGGCTGGAAAACAAGGCAACATAGTGATTTTTACGTTCTTTAGTATACTAGTAAAGCTAGCTGAACTGCATTACGAAGCTATTCTGAGCTAGCTGTACCAAATCATATCAATGACATATTTTTGTAGCTTCGTCTAGCTCACTGTCAAATATGCCTCGAAAATTGTTTTTGAAGTAGTTGTTTCTCTAAAACCATCAGATCTTACTTACTCCCAGTAATCAATGGTGCTTCTCAAGGTTAATGATAAAGACAACTTCCATATTTTGATGTACACATGACTTCTCCTATTGACTTCAAAGGTAATCTATCTGAAGACTGAAGCTGGCATTCAGAAAGGAATACTAAAGAGTCAAGTTAATCATTAATCAGCATAGAGATGTAATTATTCTGTTGTGTAATGCTATTTCATATAAAACTCCATTAAGAGCTCATGCGTACTGAGTAACTTTTTATCTTGGCTCACTTAAAAATAAATCAGCTACTTGTTTAAAAGAAACATGTACTTGTATAGCTTTTTAGATTAAAGCATTAAAAACAACTGGCTTATGCACCATGCTTATTCACACCAGTTGACAATAAAAAATGAGAGAACCTCAGTGCACCGATCACATTTTATAGTTTTATTGTGTGTCAAATGCAGCAATGTTAGAAACGCATGCAAAGTATCCTGGAATGATCATCTTGTTTTCCAACAACTCGTTGGATATTTGCATTCTACCATATGAGGAAGACGCTGACACAATGCACTGCCCCATCCTGTCTCTGCTGGGAGCAGCCCTGAAGCAAAACGTCCTTGGGGGAGTTATTGTCCATCCTGCCCTTACAAAAGGTTAAAGCCTGACCACAAGTTTCCCAGACTTTAGCAAACAATAAGAATTTATTCAGAAAAATGGATCCACCCCCCCTTTTTTTAATTTCTAAATGGAGTCTCATAACATTAGGAATGACAACAAAAGGTTTTGCCAGAGCCAAAGAGCAAGGAGAGCACAGGAGATAACGCAAAAGAGCTTCTGGTAGCCAGGCAAGATTGACTGAATGCCTGAAATGGCACTTCATTTAAACTCTTACTTGATTTTAAGCCTGTGAGGAGTTTTGAATGCTCAAGGTTAAAATAAGTGACAAATAGCTTTGTAGAATAGGGGCTGGAATTCAGGAAAGAAACCAAGTGTGATAATAGGATCTATAATACAGTTATAAAAATACATAGGTGCAATAAAATGCAAATTTGAGGTATACAACAAACCAAGTATCCGTACCATTTGTTTCAGCTTGGTATTCTTTGTGGAAAGACAAGTATGTAGAGAGGATTCCGTTTTTATACAACCTTCATCTCAAAGAGCTGTCTTCATATGAAATGCATAAATGAGGGGTTTTTTTCACTAACGGTCTCTGGAAATGCTGCAGTTTTAATGCAAATGAGTCCCAAAGAGACAAAGAGAAAATAAATATTTGTTTTTCATTCAATGATCCTGTTAGGTTTTTATCTGTTGTGACCCTCCCCCTAGCCTTACCATCAGATATCCATGCAAACAGGGTCATTAGAAATGAGCAGCTTTCTTTGAAATTAAACATAGATTTGCCTGAAAATTTCCTTATCTCTTTACATTTACATTTCTAACAATACCCATGCATTATTGCTAGGCTTACTAGTAAAATTCAAAAAGGTCACTAATAAAAGCTTGTTCAGATACAAAGGATTTTAGTGACTTGTTTTGGAAAGAAAAGTCTGCTTGTTTAGTACACAGTATAATTGCTTCCTTTGGCCATCTGCTAAGCAGAGAAAAACCTCGAGTTCACAAAGGTATTTTTTGCTTTACAAACTACTGCAAGCAATAAAAAAGAATATCTTGTATATATTGTCAGTGCCATCCTCGGAGGTGAATATGTAAAACATGTTTGTTCTCGTTTTAATGGCATTCTTCTAAGTAATGAAGTACCCTAGACTAATTGTGGGGCCCTGTCCCTGCAGATGTTTGTGCATGACCATAGATCTCTATACCTTCCTCAAACCTGCTCTGCTATACGTCCTGCCCCTGTTGAAAAGCAGGGATACAAATTCTCCTGACTTCCTACCAGTCCTTTCAGGTGGCACAAGCTTTGGGCTGTATTGAGGATGGGGAGGGTCAAGCAAAGAGGAAAAGAGATTTTGCCTTCAGGTAACTGTAGTCTCACACACATTTATGTATTTTTCAACTTTTATATGTTTAAGTACAAATGTGTTAGAGATCAGGTATGAAGACCCATTAATACAGCTTTTGTCTGAGAGTGTATGCATGAATGTGAATTAAAGGTGTAATTCTGGCTGCGAATACTAATAAATGGGAAGCACACAGTGAAAACCTTTCCAGGGAGGTTGCAATGAGTCAAGCAGTACAAAAGCCTGAAATGCAAAACTAGGATTAAAAGCAAAATAATATCTTTAAAATTTATTAAATAGTCTGATAAAGACAACAACATAATTGAGCAACACCTAATGTTTTTCATAGGGCATTTTAATAGTACATAGGACATCTTTTAATCCCCTGTGCACAAGATTCCAATGAGTTATAACCATCTGGAAAGTTAGAGAAATTATAATGGTTACGAGAATGAGCTAATGGAGTAACTAAAAAGATCTGACAACGTACAGAAATTATTTAAGATCCAATTTTGTGTTAAACTATATCATAAGCTAATTAACTGACATCCTTTAAAGTTCCCGTATATTCATTTTGGGCTCAAGTAGAATACGATTTCGAAGGTGGCACACTAGATCTTCTCCAACATGAAGTGGCTGAATCACAGCACTCTCAGGTGAAGTGAGAAAGCACTAGAGATTTTCACTGTGCTTACGTACCCTTTTCATACACCATGTACAGATTTGTGCCACTGGAGATGCAGCGGAAGAGGCATCTGCCAAAGACTCTTCTGCTTTGAAGGGCTCTGCCATCTTCAGAGCAATTTTCCATCGGGAGCCTGATAACATTAAATGAAAGATTGCCACTTCTTTTAGTGGGTTTTGAATGGCCCACAGAAGCCACAAAACATTTTCGAATCGCTGCCAACTTTTAAAAGTCTCCTTTCTGAGCACAAGGCAAGCGCTTACGAAAGGGCTGCAGACTATTCTAGGACTTGACCTTTCATTGCGAGGAGAAATTTGGCTTGCTGCAGCAAAGCCCAGAAGCATCTATTTTGTTGAGCTGCCTGTGCGCTCGTCACCTTGCAGGCTTAAGCCTTTCGCAAGTAAAGCATCCATTGGTTTTTATATCCACCTCCCGAAATTATAAGGAAGTGGAGCCTGCTCCTTGCCCCTATTGAAGCCATCGAGAGACAACTCCTTGACTTGATTGGGAACATGTTCAAGTAATGAATCAGGTGGTTTTGGTGGAAATTTGCAATTCAAAAGCCACCATTAGAAAAGTAGCATTTGAAACTGTGTTGCTGTGTTATGCCTCATGTAGATCAGTATCAAATTAAATTTCCCTATTGTACCTCTTATGTTGTTAACACAATGCAGGGAGTGTTGTTTGCCTCATCTCCATCCTTCTAACTGCAACATCCTTTTCAGTTTAAACTATACAGAAGTGAATAATTATTGAGGCCTTCTGTTTACCATCTTTAGAAGATTTAATTTATCCCAATAAACATTGTGAAGCAGACCTTTTGCATTTGCAATGACATATAATTTACTTGGAACAAATGCTTTGGGTTCAGTATAAAGACCATTCATCAGGCAAATCTGAATCAGAGGCAGCTTAGAAAAAGAATCCTTTGTCTAATTGTTTTCCATCACAAACAACATGTGGGAAGGAGATTTAGGCAATATTTTCAAACATTATAAGCTACATAATTATTGTCCTCTGCAAAGCTAGTGATAGTTTTTGCAATCACAATTGCACTTTATCTGTCTAATCACCTATTCACTGTGACCAATTACAGACTTGGCATTGATGAGGAGGCATTTAATAATATTAAATACAAAACCCTAGATTAGAATAATGTTGAGTTTATGACACAAACTAACAAAAGCCAGGAAATTCAAAGGCAAGGTTTATGCTCCATCCTTAATTCATGGCATTCTGCCTAGGCATAAGAGCACATATGAGCACTGCGGAGATCTCCCCTACACAAAGATCATTGCAGTGCTGAGTTACAAAGGAATAATAAAGTCTTGAAATTAATTTTTAATGTTTAGGTCTTTTGCAGATTTGCCATGTAACTGCAACGATATTCTTGTTATGTGTTGTTTGCAGCACTTTTTCTTTACAAACCTTTAGTGAAAAGGAGTTAGATCCTGGCATTTTCTACACCCATTTAATACCACTGTTGTGGCACAAAAGGTCAATAAAAACTGGGAGTTCCCCCTCATTTTTTCCCTGTTTCCTTCTATTGATGAAGGCTTCTCTCTGCAAAAGCATAGTGAGCATTGCTGTCAAATAAAAGAATGGAACAGATACACAGGAATTTATGCTTACTGGCATAAATCAGAGGAATTTTGAGGCTGCTCTAAATTTAACCAAGCTGAAATTAATTTCTGGGTACCCTGAGCAAAGAGAAGAAGAAGGTAGAGTAGCAAGTCCTCTTCATCCTTCTGTTACAGATTCAGTCCAGTTTGGCTGCACTGGGAAATAGGTCACCATATTATGTCAAGTTTTCCATGATCACTATTGAACACAATATGTCAAAGTAACGTAAAAAACTTTTTGGTTTTGCCCTTTTTTTCTTGATAAAGGTGCATCTTATTCATAGCTACATAGTGTGCACAGACTGCTTTGTTCTAAGTTTTCAGTTTCATTCAAAGGAATACAGTGGCTCACAGAGAAATATTTTCAGAAATCAATAAATAAACTGTTATGGACCTGTTACTAATTTTGATGCCACATCTGTAACCTAGAATGACAGCTTTACAGGCAGCAAGACCTCTCACATAATTATGTATATTACTATAGTTTTAGAACTACATTTTGCTTTGATAAAATGTAACGGCTCCAAAACAGCTGTTATGGTCCATCGTGTAAATTCTTCTTAGTTTGTGGATTATTGACCCAATGGACTCTAATGGGAGTTCTTTGGAGATGTTCAATCTATTGTATCCGTCCAGCTGCATCTGATGTGCCTGTTATTTGCCCTTTGCAGCTTTAGGGTTATTATGCTAGTCCAGCTGCTGACAATATATGCAAAAAAATCTCATCAACTGTCAGGCCCATAAATAGGAAAGTTAACTCTTCATTTGCTTGTAACCATGTGTTTTTGTGACTTTTTCCTCGAGCTACAATCATTATTATTTTGACAGACACTTTGGCAGAAAAGAGGGAGAAAAAGCAGGAGCAGTTATTGATTTTTCTGAGCCTTCAGCTCAGGAAGAGTGAAAGAGGAGGAGCCTCCCATAGAGAAGGAGGCGACAGAAGCCACAAAGATGCCTGTCCTCATCTAGCTCTTGCAGCTCTTCTGGGAATGGCTTTTATTGTTCAGTGGTGTTACAAGAGTGGATGAGTTATTTCAGAAACAGAGATGGATGGGGCAGGATGTAAGTGTATACAAGTAATTTGGGTGATAGAGTTGCTGCCCCAAAGTGAAGGATCTGGGGGATACTGAGCCACCTGCTCCTGGCTTATGCCTAAAGCACAGGAAAAGGGAGTTGCTGCCCTATAAAAAAAGTGACTAGCATGCTCAGGTCCTATGGCAGGAAATAAATAGTTGAAAGCTGCATAATTTCACTAGCAACATTTCAACAAGAAAGGGGAGAGAGGGTGGCGGCATCTCTTGGTTCATGGTGGGAAGTAAGTATCATTTTTATAATAGAAAACAAATGTAATTATATTTTTTAAAATAATTACTAGGAATAACTCTTACTAAAATATTACTTTTCTCGAGGTTATTTGTAGAGGCTCATCTCTGTTTGATATAGCTTAAATTCTACATGTCAACAGAGCCTGAACATCATAAATATGCATAGATTGGCATGGTTCATGTTTATGCCAAAATATGTTAAAGAAGCCTTTATTTTCTTCTGAATATTATGCTCCTTTTAAAGACAGACTGAAAAAAACCCTAGAGAAATCACAGATGACTTCTCATTCATGAGGCATGATTTACCATGGCTGTAATTCTTGACCTGCAATTTCTGCAGACATTTTAGAGCTATCAAACAACAGAAAAAACAGTCCTGTACTTCTGGTGAATCCGTAGCAAAAGGGGAGAAATTTGCTTTTTCAAGAAAGAAAGATCAGAACACAAATCACCCCATTGCATAAGAAATACCATTAAATTAACAAATGTAATCTATCTTAAAAAAATACATTCAAACATTTAATTTGCATAGAAACAGGCACTGCTATTCATTTTGAGACAAGAAAATCAAAAGTCATAGCTAGCAGCCACTCTTCTAAACCAGATTTTGAGCACAACCACCCCAGGGCTGTTTCTACCAATTTTCCAATAAATCATGTAATGACTTTTAGAAAAGACAGATATTTAATTCTTGAATTAGAACTATAGGACCATAACCAAAGACTGACAGCCCTCTTATTCTGCTGTACTCCCATACAAACTGTTTCAGCTGATTGGCTGTGAAATAATGCAATAATTAGACAATTAGATATTTGGGAGAATGTAGAATGAAACACTGAGCGCTGACCTTTATTACATAGATCAAAGTACATTGGAAGGATGGCCAAATATGTCTTATTTACAAGCCCCTATCCATTTTTGCAGCATTTCAAAATTAAGAATTAGGGGGTCATACAACCACAGCTACACATCTGTTAGATACAAAGGAGAAAAGTCCTATTCTTTGCGCATAGAAAGCACCAATTATTTAATTAATGGTTCTTTACTTACATTTGTTGACTTTAAACTATAACACATATTGAGTAACAATAAAGTAAACATTATAAGCCAAATGCTCCCAAATAACTTTCTCATTACTGTTAATGGTGTTACTTGTAAGAGTGAGGAAGAAAATGAAAATTAATTATAAATAAAATGAGCCAGTTCTGGACATCCTGAGTCTTTGCTCATCAGTAGAGGGAGGTTTCTCTGGACACTCATACTTACATAGGAGCTTTAATTATCTTTTTGTTCTTAGTGGTGAAAAATGTGTTACATGAAGCTGCTAAGGTGGCCCTGGGCCTAACAATGCCCCTCAGAAACTGGAATAAATCCTTTGAAATAAGGTCGTAGGAACAAGCCAGCATTAAAGGAGAAGGAAGTACAGCTTAACAGGTAAACTATCCAAAATTCAGGTATTTCAGCCCCAGGGAGCGCCAAGGACTACATCTATTGACTAAAATCTCAATCTTGCCCCACGGTAGGCATTTTTTAGGAGGAATTCAGGTAGATGTTGGATTGCAGAGTGGTGCTTCTGTAGCATCTGCTGATGTACATGGACCATTCAATGGATAGCTCGTGTTTGCATGGTCATACCTGTGTTACAGAGCACACAGATGTGGAAAATTAGTTTGAGCATTATGTACCTATGGTCTCCATACTGACATGAAACCAGGGGTGCAGTTATTTGTAGTAAACCATGAGCACTGTGTGTAAACAAGCTAGGGAAATCTTCAGATGGTGCAGATCTGAGCTGTCAAAGGAGGAAAGAAAAGCACTTTAATGAAAAATTGTTTTCTTCATTCCTTTCGTAGAAGGTCCTTTGAACCAGTCTATCTGAGGAGAAACTCCTTCTCAGTCTGTAAAAGTTATGGCATAAAATTTTTATAGCTTGCACAGCTGGAATCTCTGAACGTGGAAGTTCCCTCTGAGCAAGACGTATAGTGAGATACAGGTTCTCTTTAATGCATAATTTGTGGCTGAAGATAATTTTCTAATTTAAGTTGCATATTGCCTCTTTGGGGTTTTAAAAGAGTATTCTGGCTCTGAAAGCAAGAAATGTGATTATCTGTGTGTATGCCTGTGGAAACTGAGGAGGAAGGCTGGAAGTAGCAGATGCACTTAAAATATAAGTATTTAAAGTAAAAACCTGGTGTCAGAAATTACTCAGAGCCCATTCCATCTCTTTCCCCATGCCCAGGTGAAAATACAGTTACCTTTGCAATTAGAGAACAAACTCATATTCAAATCCAGTTCTACTGGAGCCCCCACAGTGCTACTGCAGAGCTTGGAAAATTAACCCCCTTTTTCAGAGGTGAATTTTCATAGGCTTGCATTAGTTAGAGATCAGCTTGGATGTAAATAAAAATATTCAGCCATAATTGCTTTAAATTTGTATTGTATGCTGCTTTTTTTTCTAATATGCAACAAGTAGCTGAAAACAGCTGGTGGCATTCATGGGGCCAAATTACAATTTAAGAATTCAACTTAGAAATGTCACATTCTACAGCTTGTCCATCAATATATGTAGACATATATATATTAACAGTGAATTTCAGTCACAGATTAAATGTGTACAGAGTTTTGTTTTGATATCTTGTCAAGAAACTTTTAAAAATCTAAAGTAAATAAAAGAAGAATAATTATTTTCCCTATTATTTTTTGGGGGGTGCAGACAGAACAGAAATCTCCAAGTGTTCTCTAAGAGAAGTTTTCATGGAGTTTTACCTTATTGAGTCAGGGGTTTGGTTTAATGGCCAGATGTGTATATAGTGTTAACGTAATAAAGTGAACTAAAAAGTTAAAAAAATATATATCTCTATACCAGCTGTAAGTACAAGCTATGTTACCAAACTAACCTTCACTTTCATTTATAATTAGTATCAGTAACACCATAAAATTAAATAAATCAGGTGAATGAGTCAGGAGAACGTATGCCCAGTTTAAGCTAAACCTGCCATAAAAGCCCTTTTCCGGTATAGTACAAACAGCAAAATTATTGATTAACTTGTATTGCTCCACAAGAAGAACAAATTATTGCTGATTAAAGCCATGCAGGTGATAAAGGAACTTAACCAACAAAAGCTGCCAGCTTTAGGTTAGGAAACAGCTGTGTCCCTAATTATGCAGCCTGATTTATACTCTATTAAATCAGTATATAAGTAACCCATTTCTCTGAAAGCATTTAAACCTCTTATATTCCACCAAACACAGCAATTTTATTTGAAATAAATGTATCCAGCTCTTTTGGGAACATATGGTATATTTCTCTCTTATTAATAATTCAGTTCAAATGAGCAAAAATTAGTTGGTGCAGTTACAGCTGATTTTGTCCTGAAAAGATCTGCATTAATTTTAGACGTTTTGTAAATTGGGCTATTAAATAAAAGCATTATATGTGAATTACCCTTTAAATTTTAACCAAGTTGGTAGTTTAATGATATTTTCTAGTCAGATTCATTTTCGATCTCTAAAAAATTATAGTCATTATACTAAGACAAATTTTTGAAACCTGCTACTTCCATCCAATTACATATTGTACTAATAAGTAAACTAGAAAACTTTTATGCTTAATTTTCTCTGTTTTGTCATTTCCATCAGGTGACAATTTCTCTGTTGATGACCTCTTGTATAAATAAGAAGCTGACCTCAAGCCTCCTCACTGATGAGGTCCACCTCAAAATGTGTCTACGGCTTCTGCTCCTCATCAGTTTAACTTTCTGCCAGTTGCTGTTTCCACACATCATTTCTGGTACGTGCATGTGTGTTTCTGGGCTGGCAGTGATATGCATCAGGGAATTAGGAAGAAAGCGAGTACATATTTTGTAGGAGAGAAATTTCAATATGCTACTGTGTTAGTCTAAGATGGTCATCAGCTCTTTGTGATATATTCCCCTCTCAATGCAAGTGCATAACTTCTATTTGCGTTAATGGGAGTTATGTTCATGAATCAAGAGGATATGCCCCTGTAAGTGTAAGT
The DNA here is from genome assembly GCF_036013475.1 of Columba livia. NCBI lineage: Eukaryota > Metazoa > Chordata > Aves > Columbiformes > Columbidae > Columba > Columba livia. Next base: position 4,632,466 of record NC_088607.1, read on the forward strand.
TCCGCTTCTATTGCAAAGACCAAATTGGTTTAAAAATATGTGGGTAAAGCGGAATATGATGTGATGTAACAATGTTCTCAGTTAACTACTTACTAAACAGTAAGTCTTCAGCTTTTCAAAGGACATAGAGAACCATAAAAACATGTATGGGGTGCAATACATCCAGAAATGTGAAACCTGATTAGATTTCTAAACAGCTATTTTTAGTGTATTTTTTTGATCCATTCAGAAGATTCGTGGCTTCTGATATGGTGCCACAAATAAGTTTGTTGCTAAACATTCTTATAGTCATGTTTTGTGTGTGCAACTAGAACAAAGAAGCATGAGTGTTTGATTTTATTAATAAGGAATAAGGAGAATATTAAGGATAGGGAACTGGCTGAAGGGACTTTTTACAAGTACAAGTAGTGATAGGACAAAGGTTAATGGCTTTAAACTGAAAGAGGGTAGATTTAGATTAGTTATAAGGATGAAATTCTTCCCCATGAGGTTGATGAGGCCCTGGAACAGGCTGCTCAGAGCAGCTGGGGATGCCTCATCCCTGGGAGTGTTCACAGGCTGGATGGAGTTTTGGGCAAGCTGATCTGGTGGAAGGTGTCCCTGCCCACAGCAGGGGGGTTGGAACTGGATTGTCTTTAAGGTCCCTTCCAACAGAAAACATTCCAGAAGTCTATGATTAACAAATTTGGACCTTAAAGACAATGGCATTTTCCAATACTCTGTAACATACCAAAGAAATAATCTCTTCTTTCCTTTTGCCCTGGGTTTATTTTTGCAGCTCGGGTTAGTTTACCTACAGAGTGGCCGCATGATTAAGATGTTACATGTGCAAATTAAAGAGAACAGCTACTTAGATTTCCACATGGAGGATACCTCAGAATATTATAGCATAAATCATTCTAATTTTAATAACTGCTTTGCTCACACATCTTCATTCATGTCTCTACCTTTTTTGTTATATTATCTACCATTTTAGAAAGCTATCCAGCTTACTTACAGAGTTAAATTCAAATAGTCTAAAGGTTAATGTGAAACACTGGCAAGACATTATGAGCTCAACAGTATATTTTAAAGGTACTCAGCTGTTAGAATTACTGAGAGTGAACGCTCAGTGTAACCTCCCACTTCTGCACCCATGAGGCTTTCCAAAAAATCCCCTCTCCTGCATGCCAATAAGATTCTACATGCCCTAACTCACTGTCACCACAGCTGCAAGATATGATGGTGATGGGTCTCAAATCTAAATCTCTTATATTCTTTTTCTTAAGAACACAGTTTAAATCAGATTTGCACCTCATTTGATCACAAAGAGGATGCTGGTGAGGGTATCCAATAGCTTTCATTTACTTCCAGATCCTAGGGTTACAAGTTCAGGGGCTTGCAGGTGGCTTTGACTTGTCACCACTGGCTCCTGTATCCCTCTGGCATCCCAGTCTAGGTGCCCTTCCAGCAGCAGAGGACAGTCTTGGAAGGGTCTGCTCAGGAACAAGTGTTGCTTTCAGTGGGTGAAGTGGCAATGACGGATGTCGAGGAAGAAAAGGAAGCTGGAGTAAGAAATTAGCCTATCTGTAACAGATATGTGCGTGCCCCGATAGTCTCCTGTCATCTTGGTCCCATCCAATAGGTTCTCCCCATAAAAGTTTACATGATGAATATAGAGAAGGGAGAGACACACCATGGAGTAGGAGAGACTAGAACATCCAGTATTGACATCAGTGGCCACGTGCTTCTGGTGTTTTAAAGATCCATCCATGCTCCATTTCCTGAGCTGCTGAGGATGGTTTTGTCTGATGAGCTGCTCGGAGGACACCATAGTTCTGGATTTGTGTGCTCTGGTGAAAATCCATGAGGTAATCTTGGCAGGAGCTGGGGAGAAAATAGTTCAGGCACCAGCTACTAATGGAACTCTCCCTGATACTAAATTATGTAAAGCAGCTTCCTGATATTAGAGACAACCACAGAGCATCAATAGCAAGTAAGAGACTGAGTCTGATCTCCTCTGTGTTTTAGGCAGTTTTATCCACACTTGATCCCATTGAACAAGTCCCAGTTTCACAGCATTCTGAACACAATGAGAATCAAAGCTGTCTTTGTTGAATACTTACATTCATTAAGGAACTTCTATAACAACAAAAGAGTTTTAGAATAACTTAGAGAGTACAATGAAGAAAATATTTATATATTGGACAAGAACAACAGTTTTACCTGTACTCCCAAGTTCATAGATCAAGGTGAATAATTCCAAGTGCCACTTAAGGAGTAGTACTTTTTTCTGGAAAAAAAAAAAAAAAAAAAAAAAAGACAGAAAGATTCCATAAAATGCAGAGAGAACATACATATTTATCTTATTCTAGAAAATTTACAACCACTGAACGAAAAAAAAGACATCTTGCATACAATTATACCCAACCAGCTGCACTGGATGTTTAAATCCACTGTTGAGAACTTTGTTGTTTTTTTTCCTTAATGTTCCCATTACACATTAAAAGATCTTTTCTGTTTTCCATTGCATAGTCCCTCCTCATAGTCCAAGGCAAAGGCAAGCGGACAGATAACATCAGACTGTTCTGATCCTTTTATACACTCTCAGCTCACAGTTGATGCCACTTGTTGTGTAGATCCCTGGCTCGGCACCGTTTGCTGTTTTTCTTGAACGGACTTTCTGCCATATGACGTTTATCAGAATATTTATATGAGCACCTGTAACGTGTGTGGGTGAAAGGGAAGAGCGCATCAGCTTATCTCTTCCACGCCTTACCTGTTCTCCTACTGCCCCCTGATATCCCTTGCCTCTATAGCCCACTCAGACAGAAATCCTCAGGTTAATAATGGCAAGTACTGATAAGATGAAAAAGGCAATAAAGTGTGTTCAAAGAGGCACTCTTTGATCTTTCAGTAATATTCTACTTCCACTGATCTCGAGCACTGTCAATATTTTAATGACACAAACAACCTGGCCCAGAAGGTGCAAAGCTGGTAGGGCTCCATCACTTTACTCTGGAGCTCTCAGCCTGACCATTGTGAACAAAAACAAAAGGAACGTGGCAGTCTTCTCTCTACCAAAGTTCTATAAGAAATAGATTCATGGTACTTTTCAGTAAAATGGATTATTGGGTTCTAGTCATGTATCCTCAGCCTCTTGGTAGTCCTTCAGTATAAAGATGGCATTTAAAAAAATATTTTAGTTGGTTTTAGTTTAACCTTTATTTTCATGGGACAAATAAGCAATTAGTGAGTAGGTCATACCGGCATGTGCAGCTGGGCAATCCATCCCTCTGCTAGGCTATTTCTCCAAGATCTTTCAAGTGCTTAGGGGTGTAGAAGCTTTTGCCTGAGCCTCATGGAAGATCTGTGTCTGACAGACTCCAAGGTGGAGTTAGCTCTGAGCAGAGGTGTCACCTCTGCAGCCGTGCTGGGATGTCTCTGATCCCACACAAGGAGCTGTAAAGAAGAAGGGGTTGCTCCTGGGCTGGTTTGGAAGCTCTCCCCATGTCACCCAGGGGGCTGGGTGCTGCTGATAGTGGCACCTGGTAAGGTAACTTCTCACCTGCACCTCCATTCTCACCCACACGTGTGCACAGTCACTGCTGGGAACGTCTCACAAGAGTTTCTGCTATCCTTTCCTTCCCTTTCCATATCAGTAGGTTTCTGGATAATCTGGCTTCAAGGAGGAAGGGGGGAAGTTCTGTTTGAAGATGTCCCTGCTCATGGCAAGGGGTTGGACTAGATGAGATTTGAAGATCCCTTACAACCCAAACCATTCTATGATTCTAAGTTTGTAACAGAAAACTCTTTGTTTTTCAGATGTTTTCCCAGGGAGGAATTTTCTTGCAAGTGCACATTTTCCATTGTGTGAATGTGCCAGGTCTGGTGAGAATCTAATTGGCTCCACTAGTCCAATGCTAACCTGTCCCTGATAGAGAAAATTCCATGTTTACAACTACAGCAGGTGGTCTAGGAAAGCGAGAATATGTGCATCTTCATCTCAGAGTCAACACCATAATTTTTACCAAGATTAAATGTAATAATTGAGAAAATAAGAGATACGTCTATATATCTTTTAAATGGGGCAACAATTAAAAAAAATCACAAATATTGCCCATGGTAGTTGCTGGACATGTCCCCAGTATTTTACATCTACCAATGAATTGCTTGAAATGTAACTTAAGCTAATTAACAATAGGAAATCTGAAATACTTTTTGGGAAGGTTTAAAAGCAAGATAGAAGAGTATCAGTAAACAATTAAACTGCAGTTTTATGATGACACAGAATTTAGTAATGAGGCTTCATATTTGTCTCCAACATGCAATAGATTTGAAATAAACCCCATTCCATGTCAGAAAAAAGCAAAGCCTGAATTGACAGTGCAGCAGAGAATTTATTTTTTGCCTTTTCTCCTTAGCTGAAGTTATTATCACAACTGCTAGAGAATTTGTGAGATTGGGAGATAAGAATCATTATGATCCATTGGGGACTCGTCAATCACAGCAAACTGCTACCAGAATCGAAATTGCATCTGCATTTGAATTAGCAACATTACTCGCCAATTTAGTTCAGAGTGAACATTTTTCCATTGAAGATGGAATTAAATTAGAAAATGAGTGAGTCTTTAATTTCCAGATTATAAATCACTGAAAATAATTCAACTCCTGTACCTTAAGGCCAATTACATTATCCTAAGCGACATTTTATCTCACAACCTTCCAAGTGATTTCATGATGGGGAACCATCACACAAATCAGTTTTGCTCTAGTAGCAAGAAATATATCTACCCACAGAGTTATACATAAAATACCAGGAACAGTTTTAATGCTGGAGCTTATTTTACATGAAATTTGATTGTCTGTTTGATAGCATATTTTCCTGTATTAATGAACTGATGCATTTACCAGAAATGGTCAACTTAGGTGTCCAAATCAGATACAAAATATAAGTTAGTAGTTGATTTAATTTTTGCCACTACTGTGTCATGAACCTCAGAAATTACACACCATGGTACTTTGGTTACAAATAGCATAAAGATTTAAAGTCACAGGGTCAAAAAAACCTTTTAATTTTTCCTTAGAACCCAAAGATATCAATACCATAAGAACTTGATGAAAATAATAATTATTTAGTTGTAACAAAGAATAGAGAGATTGTTAATTATTCTTATAGGAGAAATAAATTGTGCAGATATTTTTATCTTTTTTTTTCCTTCGTAAGAGCAGAAGACAGGACACCAACCTGACATTTTCACTGACCTGATAGTAGATGTTTTCCATTAAAAAGGATGCATCATCAAAGCAGAATGCTTATGGATGGAAATGGGCATGTCTGCGTGTGCATGTGTGTTGAGCCCACACCTAGTGTGAGGTCCCTCTCCTCATATTTGCTGCTTGTCCCTGACAAATCCAGCAGATTCATTTTTGAAATATAAAGATCTTAGTTTCTCACCCTTGGGATATCCAAAAAGCTTCTCGATGGGGTTGCGTCATCTTCCCATTGCAGTTCTTTGAAACCTAACCTGTCTTCCCTGTGCCAACACAACTCTAGCAGGACCCTTGTCATAAGTGATATATCATAACTGATGAGGCCAACAGGCATCCATGGGGTTTATCATGCAGAAGATCTCACCTTAGTGACAGACCATATTTGCTGCTGAGACGACTAACTAGCCCACCCTCCAGAACAGGTTATTTCCTTGATCATCTCAGTGGTCCTTTTCAGCACTTGAACCAGTAGGATTTCATCTTTTTTTTACCAGTTATAATATCATTCAAGGCTGTTTAGACTGCAGGATTATGAAAGGACAACTACATTTGTTTTCTAGAGAGAAACCTATTGGCAGGTGGTATGTCTTTGAAGACCAGATTACATATGACTACTGAGTATCTTAACAGCCCCAGAAAAATGTCTTGTGTACTGAAGAGATAACAGCTACTTCTTTATGTGCTGTGTGAGCCAAAGGAAAACTCAGTCATAATATTGCTCATAGAAATGTCCTTGCCTTTTCTCTGAAGACTCTGACAACAAAGACTTCATTTTTTTTTTTCCACTGCCTTTCTCCTTGATCTCCTAAAAGACTTGTGCATCTTGTCCATTACTGGCTTTTGGCATCTGAGTCACTGTTCATCCTCTTTCATTTGTTTTTTCTGCATCTTCTTCAGTGGACCACTTCATCTCACCCTGCCATTCTTGGTCATTTTCGTCTGCCCATGCTTTTCTGTATTCACATTTCATTTTTGCCATGATGCCGGAGAGAACCAACTTAAACAGTAGTCAGTGAACAGTCATGAATAAAACATGTGATACTCATTTTTATGTATATAATATGAAATATGTTTCATATAGACCCACATTATACATGAAAAATAGCAAATTCACTTCTTGATAATTAATCATCTAAGTGAAATTCAGCTTATTCTCATTGCTAATTGCTAAGTCTTAATTATCTTTTTCTATTTCATCTAGTTGTTCACTTCATTGACTTGTTGCATTTTATTTTTATTAACCTCTATTTCAAATAGATGGATCTATCTTTAAACTTCTTACAGTATAAAATCATTATGCGTATGCTCTACAATAAAATATGTGCTGTAGTTGGCCACTTTTTTTTTTCACACTGAATGCCACTGACCACTCCTGACTTGTCACATACACCTACAATTCATATTATAAAATCACTACTGCATAATACAGAGATGTTGCTCTATTTTTACTATGTATTACTTGTATAACTCTAGATAACTTGTATTTTTGCCATGTTATGGAACAAATAGACAATGGAACCCACTTATTAATTGTATGTCTGAAGATAGGACCTCTGAAACAACCTTGTAGTTACTTAACTTGGATATTTAGCCAACTAGACCTAGGCTGTGAAAGATGATAAATTGATTGCAGATGACAGACTGCATTGTCTATTTGATCTCAGTTAGGTAGAGTCAGTATCAGGCTTCGTGATGTTTAATGGATAAATATCCTATGTTTGTCATTTTTCAATTCATGTCAGCTATCACCAGGTCACTATTGATGTCCAAAGTATTCAAACAAAACTGTTAAAGACCCCATCTGCAAGAGCCTTCTGATATCCTGCCATCAAGAGGAACCTAAGCATAAGGCATCCAAGCAAGCTTTATATGCAATACGAAAATGTTTATCTGACCAGATTCTACAAAAAACACCAACAGAAGAGGAGGGTATATTGCACAGTAAGTAGGACACACCTTATCCATCCTATAGATTGACATTGCTTTCCCAATTCAAGGTCCACATCCATGAGGTTTGTACTGATGTCAGGAACCTGAGCAAGGTGCTTCCCACAAGGCATGAGAGAAAAGGAACAGTTCTTGGGCATCCTATCTGCCGAGCCCTGCTTCACACATGTCCTCTTGCTAAAACAACTGGAACTCTTGCTCCACTTCCAAGATGTTGCCCTCAGTGTCAACATTTGTAGTCAGGTCCTCCAAAATAGCTCTGTCAGTAGATAAAGAAGATGTCTATATTATTCAGGGAGATATAGATTTGTGTCGTGTAAGCAATGAGATGGCTTTACACATGAATTGAAGTGAATGTCTCTCTATCATCACCATTAAAGTAATTTGTTGTTTACAATGTACAAAACATACTGCATAAAACATATTCAGATCATGCCAAGAGACCCATATTGTATATCAAATTAGTGGGATGCTACTTAATGTATTGAACATCCCTTCCCACAGAACTTCAAGGCAACACCAGGCTTTTAGTAATTTTGCGTGTTGAGTCACAGAATCACACAGAATCACAGAATGTTTGGGGTTAGAAGGGACCTCCGGAGATCATCTAGTCCAACCCACCTGCTAACGCAGGGTCACCAGAGAAGATCACACAGGGTCGTGTCCAGGCAGGTTTGAATGTCTCCAGAGAAGGAGACTCTACAGCCTCTCTGGGCAGCCTGGGCCAGTGCTCCATAACCCTCAAAGTGAAGAAGTTTCTCTTCATATTCAGATAGAACTTCCTTTCTTCAGTCTGTGCCTGTTGCCCCTCATCCTATGACTGGGCACCACTGAAAGGAGTCTGGTCCTTCTTCTTGACACCCACCCTTGAGATATTTATAAACATTGATGAGATCACCTCTCAGCCTTCTCCAGACAGAACAGACCCAGCTCTCTCAGTCTCTCCTCATAAGCAAGGTGCACTAGGCCCCTAATCATCTTCATAACCCACCACTGGACTTCTCCAGTAATTCCTTGTCCTTCTTAAACTGGGGAGCCCAGAACTGGACACAGTACTCCAGATGCAGCCTCACCAGAGCAGAGTAGAGGGGAGGAACAACCTCCCTCGACCTGCTGGTCACACTCTTCTTAATGCACCCCAGGATACCTTTGGTCTTCTTGGCCACAAAGGCACATTGTTGATTCGTGGTCAACCTGTTGTTCACCAGAACTCCCAGGTCCTTCTCTGCAGTGCTGCTTTGCAACAGTTCTGCCTAAATCTGTTCTGGTGCCTGGGTTATTCCCCCCAGGTGCAGGACCCTACACTTGCCCTTGTTGAACTTCATCAGGTTCTTCTCTAGTCCAGCCTGGCCAGGTCTCACTGGATGGCAACACAATGCCTGGGTGGTTGGGTGCCTGGAGCAAGCGTGAGTTTTCAGAATGAACCAGGTATTGAGAAACAGTTTGGTGATCCATATTTTGGAGCTGAGATTGTGAAAAACTGTGAGTTTGAAATTATCTCATACCTCTTCTCTTAGAGTCTGGAGTCTTCCAAGGCTATTTAAAGTCTGTCCTGATGCGCTGAAAAGTGGAGCACTACAATTTGGACCCCAGAATCCCATGATGAGGAGAGAACATCCACATGATGGATTGAACTTTTTCCTTGTAAATGAAGATATGGTCCCTTGGACAGATAATTTTCTGACAAAATGAATTGAACCCTCTTTTTGTTATATTTAGCCTCTAATCCCCTACAAATGCATTTTTGACCAATCTTCTTTTCGTTTTGTCATGCTTTACAGATCATACCCAGAATTCAGCAATGCCACAGTAATTGAAAACTGAATAAAATTTCCCATCTAGATTTATTTGAGTTTTGTTCTGCAATACCATTCTATTATTCTATTCATTTAACTTCTGGAAGGTAGTGAAATAACGATAAATATGGAATTGTTGCATTTAATTGAACATATAACACAAAGTTACTGTTTCTCAAGGTATTTTGTACCCTTTGCTTCCAGCACATTTAATTATGTATGACCTCTTCAAAAAAAAAAAAAAAGTAACAACCCTCTTAAATAATGTGAGTCGTCTACTAGGAGAGAAGATTTGAAGATGATAAATGTTATTTAGAATCACTATGATATGATTCATATTGTGATGCGAGATTGGGAACAATATTAAAACCCACCAAGGCTATTATACCTAAATTTTTGTTTCAATTCATGCAATATTGCTGCTGCTTAATATGATTTCTATTTACTCCTTTCCATTGTTAGTGTTTTATTGAGGTTGTGTCGGCTTTATCAAGCTAATCTTTGCTGCAAATGGAGGTCAGCAGAGCCAAAGCACTGGCAAAAAGCCTGTCTCCATTATATTCTACTTGGTATGAATTTACTTGAAAATCCTCTCTCTAATATAAACTCCTTCTTCACCATCCTTCGATTATAATATTTCTACCTGCACAAACCCTGACAGCTTGATATTTAAAAGCTGTATAAACTCTCATAATCTAATTTTATATTCTTTTTTTTTTTATAAAGAGGTACTATACCTCATTTAAAGTAACAGTGAATGTGTTCATCAAAAGGCTTAAAATCAAGCAATCTTGGCCATGAGAAAAAGCTTGAATTTCACATAATTTAAATCATAACTTGAAAACATGCATGGCTATTCAGTGACAATGACAGTGAGTCATTAATTTGTGTTCTTCTGGTGTCAAGGGTGAGGTAGGTAATCCTGTCATGCCCTTGCTGGAACACAATTTGGCAAAACAGGATATTGTAGAAGCTTTATAAATCTTATATCTCTATTTCTCCTTGTACTGGTCTAGGGAATAATGAAAAAGAGAGACACATAAATTTACCTACAAAATGGGGTATGCACTCTCTCTTGAATACCCACACATAACTTCCATTAACATCGGTATAAAATATACATGCGCACCAAGAGGAAGGATAGCCTACCAGATATTCAGAGGTCTAGAATATGAGAACTATATTCCCTTTAGTACCTGTCAATCCACCCCAGATCACAGGGATTTTTTTTCTCAGTTTGAGTTAAACATTGAACCTAAAACATTTGCATAAAAATAACTACAGCTAGACTGCAGAAGAATAAATTGTACATCAGAGACATTCTTAAATCTTTTTTTGTCTAAGGTGTTAGGTTTCCATAGTTCTAGCCCCAGATTAAAATCAAAGAAACCCATCTTAAAAAGAAAAAGAAGAAAAGAAAAAAGAAAAGCTCTCAAAGATGCTTTTTATAGGACTCTGTGCAGTAAGTTTCTAAATATGTTATTGGATAGGTGATTGGAATCTGACAAAAAACCCCAATGTTTTATAATAATGTCCTGCAGCAAAAGTATGGCACCAATAACTAAACAATACTTTATCACCTTTGCCACTCTCAACAGCTCCCATTAATACTGAGATCATAGTGTTAGGCCTTCTATTCCCCAGCTGACCATGTTAGTGACAGCCAGGGCTTAGGCAATGACATTGAAAAATATTTGCAGTGACACAGCCACAAATCACTACGAGACAAGTTTAAAACTCAATATTCACTAAACTTGCGTCTGTTCTTTTCTTGTTAGAACATCTACAACACATTTATTATAAGCTGGATTCCTCAAAGAATCAAAATATTGATGGAAAGTGATAAAAATTATTGGTTGATAGAACCAGATTCACAGAGGAGCTTTTGTCAAGTCATTTATTCATATCAGGTTATTGTCTGAGGTGGAATCAGCCAGGACACCTGATGAAGAGATGTTTTCCTAAGATTAGTGTTCATTTACTTAAAATGCACCCAGTGAATGAGCACAAGTGCCTCTAAGTCAGATTTTCTTAACAGTCTCATCATACATGTATTGATTTTTATTTTCATGTCTCCCAAGGAATCTAAGTAGACATTTGACTACTTAGCTCTGGTCACAGGACATTCTCTCTTCCATGTGGTTTAGATCATCACTGATCTGTGTCTGTAGATTCCTGTTTCCTGGGAAAGCTGGTTGGCAGATGTTCTAGATGCACATCCATTCCCATATTACAGCTTCAAATCTCATGCCTCTTTCTGAGAGCATCCAGGACACTATTTTTTTCCTGTTTTTTCACAAAGCTGAGTTACTGAATTACTTAAGTGTGATGTAGAAGCTCCTGAAGGCTAGTGATGAACATCTGAATATTTCCTACGCCCACCACTTCAGGAGAAGGGACCAAGTAGACTTGATGTAACGACAAAGTCACCAGGACAACCTTCAATCCCTGCCCTTATTCACTGGGTGGCCTGTTTCTGCCCTGTCCCTGAAGTCACACAGCAAGAGGTGGCCAGGCCAGGGCATTTCCAGAGCTTTTACACCAGGTCTGTCCACTTGTCTTTTTAAAACATCCACTTAAGCTAATCGCAATGGGTCAAATACCTTGAAGGACACATGGAAAGAGGGGGCGATGTAAGACTGGAAATAGAGATCTATCATGTTTGTAAGGGTTTAATGGCAGCAGCATCACTGAAGTTTGCAAAATCATAAGGCAATGAGTAGGGTGAGTGAACAACTGATAGTTACTAAACCCCCCAGCAACAGAAGGAGAAATTCTATGAAACTGGTAGATTTGTTCAAATGGAATACGAGACAGCCTAGAGTGGATAGTGACCTTCTGATATTCCTCCCTACAGAAGAGTGTGGAGAAAGAGAGCACCAACAGGATCAAAAAGGCATTAGGCAGATGGATGGACAACAAACTCATCTATAGACATTAATGAAAGTTGCTAGTGTGTGCCTTGTGACACCTCTAATCCAGTGGGTATAAAAGCAAGGTAAAAAGGTAGGCAGTGGGCTGCAGATATTGGTCCTACTTCCATAGCGTCCCCTGAGGAGCATCTCCGATTTCTGCTGATTATTGGGCAAAGTAGGCCACTGGTCTCATGCAGCAAGGAGTCTCCAAGGTTGTTAAGAGGCAGAAGTTGTTTAAAAGGCATGGTAAACTCTGTATCAAGATTCTGTAATTATTTTTCTTCTGACCCACACCCTACTGGAGTAGATGATTTTCCTGACTGGGCATATTTTCAGAAATGGCAACTATTTGGAGTGCGTTGAAGAGACTGCTCAAGGAAGGGAATGATTAATTCTTAACAGCAAATTTTGCAGCATATTGAATGACACATTCTTACATTATATATTGATATATAACATACTGGTCCTATGCCATGCTGACTACTAGTTCATTTACAAGGCATAGTTTATAGGTAATGCAATAGGTAAGGGGCAGAGCCATAAAACTCTGGCTCTTTCACTTGTACCAAAATCTTTTGGAACTTCATTTTGTTTTGAATGATGACTATCTTGGATGTTGATATTAAGCAGAAGCAGCAATAAATGTGTGCAATGCCAATCCTGTCCCTGCTTCCCTGAGGCAAGAGGCACAGCCCAATAGACTTAAATGTAGATGAACCACAGAAAGTCAGATGCTTGTCTGAGGATTAATGAATCTTCTTTGTTCAGAACTTTCTTACTTTTGTTTAAATTTCTAGTAAGTAACAGGTGTATTAGGAGTTTTTCTTTGCATTTACCAATCCTTATAATGCCTCATAACTAAAATAAAGTTTAAAAATCCAAGGGTAGCTTTTTCCATGCTGTATATTCAGACCTATACAACTGCTTCAAAAACACACTTTCCCAGAATACCTAAAATTTTTACATCATCTTTCTTATTCTTCCATCAAAAGTATTTGTCCTCTTCTCCTTATGATCTATTGTCTTCAAAATCTGGATTGTTTGGAAAGACTGAATAAGTACATCGCTCTTTGATGGTTGCACTATGCCTCTTCCTTTGTGTGGTGCTGAGCTTTTCATGATCACTATAGTTCTTCCACATAATCCTTCCAGTCATATTTTGGAACCAAAATAAATCAAATGATGCAGTATAATAACAAAGTAGAATGAAATAATGAATGAAATATTTGTGAATGTATTTGGAGCTTTTCTAGATGCCAGTGGTGATTCCATGTTTGTTCATATTTTAGTTTGTCTGTGCAGGTGTGTCAGCTATTTCCTCACTGACAGTCCCTAAGCGAGGTTATGGGGTTACCCTGTTATGGGGTAATACCAAAACCAACATTCCCTCCATTGAGTCTCATTTGACTGCAGGTGTAAAGTACACACTTCTGTTGAGTGTTAGGTAGAGCAGATCTTCATTTGGTTTTCTATCCTCTGAGTTCTTTTATCAAAATGATGTTCTTAGGGACATGGTTTAGTGTGTGTTAGGTTAAGGGCTCGATTCAATGATCTTGAGGGTCATTTCCAACCAAAATGATTCTACAGTTCTAAGATGGGCAGCCCAAAAAGTGGAAATGGAAGAAGACATCTAGATATTCTGTCAGAAGCAGTGTTTGAATGAAGCCTTGGCTCAAAAACAGGGCTGCTACCTCTTCTGTTTTAGCTCTCTCCCTAAGTTGGACAGGCTGGGTTTGTACTCTTCCAAATTTGGCCCCATCTCCAGTGGTCAGAATGTCAAGGAAGGCAAGGCCAAGGCTCTACCTTGATTGCTCTCCATCATATCACTCTCAGTTTGAACCAGATTAGGAATTTGTGCAGCGAGAGGCTGCACATGAAAGAAGCAGTTTTATTTCCTTTTAGTGCCAAAATAATTCTCAGTAAGTTACCTACCTACAGTAGTTTGTATGTAAAGTTATTTCCGTGCTTCTTAGTCCCTTTGCTAAGATCAAGTGTAGTGTTATTTTCAAACTGGAAACCATATCTTGCCTTGTCAGTAGGCTGACCCAGAGACCTAACTGACATTTCCACCAATTTTACAAATGTCTCCAGCCTCTGTGAAATTTCTAAAGGAAATACTTGAAAAGTTCAGCCTTCTTTGAGCTTCACAATGAAATAGCCCAAATATTTTCCATTGCTGATTTTGAGGAACAAATCTTCAGTTTTTCTCAGCTAGGTAATAAAGCATTTTGTTCCTTCGGCTTTCATCTAAAATCAAGACAAAAGATATATTTTTAGAGATTATATGAAATGAAATTGAAATGAGTGAGTAGTTGGGAGAAAGGAAACCTTTAGCGCTGAAATGCTTTGTTACGACTGAATAAACTAACTATGCTTAATATGAAAGGTAATGATGCGTCTGATTGAATAGTTTGACATTACTGCACATGAAATATCATTAACAGGTTCACAATGGTTTTATATCAGTATCAAATCTCGGAATAAAATAAATGGAAATATGGGACTACAGTGATTTGTCACTGAAGCTTTTTGGTGTCATTTAAGAAAATATTTTCAGTGAAAGACTAGTCAGCATGAGCTGGTGCAGCAGAAGAAATTACAGCCTTGTGTAAATTTGAGAATAAACCCAGGTAAACAATATAGGACAGCTGCAATGCATCCACACCTGTGAGCGGACAATATGTGCCTATCAGTCCCTGTAGTTTGACTTCACTGGACATCATTAATTCATAACTGCAGTGACTAATGCTGCCTCTTCTCAGGATGTGAGTTCTCAGCAGCACCCCAAGAGATGCCTGTGTCGATTTTGTCTCCCAAGCACTCCCTGATGGTGCCAGGCTCATTGTATTATTTGCAGGGTGGACATAAGAGCAAAATATTCCACCTCAAACACTTTTGAAGATCCTGTGTCAGCATCTCATGGCCAAATGGTTTATAGATGGTCGCTAAGAGGATCAGCCCTTGGATTTTGGCATAGGTGTGGGTCTCCCTTTGACCTTACAGAAACATCTGAGGCAGAACTTCTGTATTCACCCAGGGGACACAGATGGTTGTAACCATCTCCATCAGCATAGGCCATTACTTTGCATAAAAAGCATCCAATTCTGAAGGTTAGCAAGCTGTAAATCAGGATGGTAAATCTGACCTGGCATGTGATGGCTGCTATATTAGTTGTAGTTGCTGTGGAGCCGTTCTGTAGCTCTCCCGTTGCTGACAATAAGAGAGGTCATAACAACTCTTCCTATAGACTACAATGTACAGCCTCAAGATGCTAATCACCATTTCAGTCCACTTGCTATGAGGAAATTTCCTCCTGATTGCCTTGTGTCAGATGGTGAGTACGCATGTGCCCTATATCTAGCTTCCAGGTTCCTGTTACATCTTCTGGGTGCCCACCTCCTGCTTAGCAGGGATTTGGTCTCAAAGTGGAACCAAATAAGGTAACATGCTTTAAAATATTATAAGACATTTAACTTAATTGTCTCCATATTCGGCTCAAAATTAGCCTAGAAGACAGAGATGTTGCCTACCATGGCTTCACTATCACCATTTTCTCACCATCTTCAAGTTCACACTAATAATAAATGAGTACTAAAACACAATGTTTTTCCAATTGAGGAAACAACTGATAAAATCTGAGGCTGTCAGGAAGACAGAGAATATGAAGATGACTCCCCAGGTTTCTTGTGGCTTAACTTGGGAAGTTAATTAATTTGGATCTCATTATAACAGGAGTGTATTTTCTTTTACCCATAGGCTTTTGGAGTGGCCACAGTTGGCAGCATTAGAGTACTGGATTTCACTTATTCTTTTCAGTAATCAAAATCCAAAATAATAAAAGCAAATACCGTAATACACAAACTGAACTAAATGAA
The DNA here is from genome assembly GCF_036013475.1 of Columba livia. Taxonomy (NCBI): domain Eukaryota; kingdom Metazoa; phylum Chordata; class Aves; order Columbiformes; family Columbidae; genus Columba; species Columba livia. The sequence goes on from NC_088607.1 coordinate 4,648,252, forward strand.
CTGTTGAACAATGAAACCTGGTTTTACAAGTATGGGGAAGAAGTATACTCTAGTTATCTGAGTTTTTATAAAATTTCAATATGTAGCACTGATTGTGTCTCCTATTTGCATTTTTCTGATATTTGCAAGCATGAAAAAGAATAAGAATTAGGACCAACATCTTAAAATCCTGATGCTCTACGTGTTCTCACACTCTTGTGAAAGTATCCAAATGGTAGGGGACATTTTTTCACATTTTGAAGTAATATCACAGATTTACATGAAAATAAAAGGGAGCAGAAAAAGTGATAGATAAGCTATTGATGTTCATAATATTGTATTTGATACAGCGACATATTGTCAAGTATATTTGACAACCAAAGCTTCTCTTTTGTAAGAAGCTGCTTAACACTGAGTATAATGTTACTGTCAAGCCATTATATAATTATGAAAACATCAAGATCTGGAGGGACAAAAACAATATGAAGTTTTATAATTAGTTTCAACCACCCCAAATGACAGATTTTTAAAAAAATGTTTCATTCTTATGATTTTCAAATCAAAGTTTATAATTTCAAAATGCCATATTCCTTAATTGAAGTTATAGCATGATGAAGATTTAAAATAAAAACCTAAGTTGATTCCCTGTTCCTTATTTGCTTTTCACTGTTTTTCTTACTGAAAAGTTGGAGACTGAAGAGTTTGTCTTTCCATGTTCCAAAGCAAAATATACTATTTTTCCTAGCTATTTTCATGCAAATGTTGCTTTTAGGTAAATAAAGTGACTTCTTTTTGCTAAATCATGAAAAGTTGCAATTTTTGCTTAATTAAAAATCAAAAGTCCTAATGTCATACCACTGGAGAAAAAAACATACCCAGTTGTCACACATGCGCAGTATTAATGTGCAAAAGTTGTTAACTCTGTGAGCATTTTTCACTATCGTGTCCTTTTCTGCAGTTTCTTTGGCAATCCTTAAAACTTTATAAGCCGCATTTATGTTAAGCTGTTCCTGATATGCTCCAATAAGTGTGCTTTAGACACATTGTTAACATAAGGCCAAATCTGTAATACAGCATGGACAATTAAGTGCACAATTTTTGTATAAATGCAAAATCCCTCACTGTGAATTATTTAATTAATGCTCTACAGTTCATTTAATAGCGCTCTTTCAAAGGCCATTTCACTCACAGAAAACTAATTTCATTCTTCGGATTGATTTAATTAGATTGTATGATATATGGTATTGCTAATTCAGTGGCTCTCTTTGCAGTGTCTAGCCCGTTGCTCCTATTGTCGGCAATCTGTCAGCCCCATTTTTAACAGTATTGAAAAATTCAAGCTTTATTATTGCTCGCTCACTCTTTCTCTCCCATCAGGAGGAAAGTAATGAGCTTTTCTTCTTATGAGAGCAAGCAGAGAGTGTGGTGCCCTCAGCGCTTCAGGCACCGAGCAGTATTAACAGCCTGATTCATGAGTTAAGTTTCTAACTGCCCGTGGCTATTAGCACTCAGTCCTTTGGCTGTCATTTAGTTAAAAAGACTCTTCGGTTAATTCACTCTTTTAATGAGACTGTGCTATTCAACTAATGTATTTTACTGTATGAAAGGTCACACCAGGAAGCAAAACAGATTGGAGGGAATGTAGCGGGAAGCCTGGCTGTCAAGAAACAGTTCAAGCCTCGCAGGCATTTTGCCGTCGCAGCCCCCGTAATAGGCTACGGAACTGATGGGCCAGTGCTCACCTCAACAGTTGAGCGCCATAAATCACGGCTAAATAGAAAGCAGATTAATCAGAGCCACAGACAAAAAGAGCACGTGTTTCATTACCCATATAATCACTAACATGATTGCCAGACAAGCCGGGGGAACTGTACACGGGGCTGACAAAATGCAACGTGGCGGCGAGTGGGGGAACTCGGCTCCACGGAGCTGTGGCCACTAAATCTTTTCATTAAGTAGCTGCTCCGCAAGACCATCTTGTTGGAGGGCCACTTGCTCGAAGGGTGGTGTGGTGGAACAGGCGTAAAACTGGAATATAAAGGGTGAGAAGGGTCAGAGGAGGCAGCAGCAGAGGCTTTTCCTCCATGTAGCTCGGTTTCCACATCATCCCCCGTGTCACTGTGGCTGGGGAAGCATGTGAGAGATGGGATGACCCACTCCTCTTCCTCCCATCTTTATATAAACCCACAGTGAACCAGAACCAGTCCATTCCCACTGTTTTCTGGTTTGATGTACCATCCCTTTAGCTGCGTGGCACATGCCAAGTGTCAGTATATGAGAATACATCTCGTTTTAATTTATTCAGTGCTTCCCCAATGTCATTTCCTTATTACACTCCCCGCCCCCCTCCACGATCACACTCTTTATGTCATTGGGAATTGTGTGTAGCTCTTTACATCATTGGGAATTGTATGTAATACACGTGTCCACATCCCACAGCTTCTCTCTGCTGAGCTTCAGCAGAAAGGTATGGTTGAAAATCTGGTTTACTTCAGCATCTCTGCTTGGGACATCCAATTGAAAATGTTTTTCTGAATATTGCTCATTAATTTACAAAAGGAGAAAATGAGAAGAACCTCTGGTTTTAATAGCTTTGCATCTGTCTACCCAGGCGTTAAACATCTGAATTATTGTGAGGGTATGTGTGTGTTTTGTTCATTTTTAATTAGCGTCATTGGGGGGAAAACTCCAGCACTTTAGGGGCAAAAGTATATTATTTTTTAGAAATTGTAATTCCCTCAAACTATGGTAAACAAATCATTCTGATTTAAATTTCCCGAGCAACTTCCAAACAGGGAAACCGTATGTTTAATTACTAAACATCTGTTGCAAAGAATACCCCTAGCTTTTGCAGCACTAATATCACTGTATGAATTTTAAAATCTGTCAGCAAGGGATCAGGAAAGCTTTGGGAGCAAAGAGCTGCTCACTTTAACCCCTGAACCAGATAATCTAACAGTAATCCATTCAAAACTAATCAAACATTTACAGAAACGCACCAGCACTGAGGAAAACAATTCATCATCTTCATATGCTCATTACACTTCCAACATCTCAATCTACCTATGTAAATGAGACTGGGGATCTGACATCAGGTCCATGTACAGAAATTATAAACAAATATTCATCCATTATGCTGCTGAAATTTAACAGCTGGAGCACTAACAGTAGCTGAACTCCGAGCCCCGAGTATCAATTATTTATGAACCTAAAACTGACAAGACTGTCTAGGTGAATTAGCTGCATATGTCAAGCTTTGTTATAAATCCCAGCCTACTGTAAAACTCATTTTCATAGAATGTATGTACAAGGCTGACAATATATCAACAGTACGGCATTAATAATTTAGAAGAATGGTACCATAAGGGAGCACCTAGAAACTCTGCTCTGCAATATAGTTGATATTACAAATAAAAAAGTCAAATAAAATGAATTTCCCATAAACAGAGAATCAAATAAAGCATTTCTCTATGATTTTATATTCAATTTTCAAAAAACTTACCAGTTGATACTTGCATTTTTAGGAACCATGTCACCTGAAGTTGTTTAATTTTTTTTTCCATTGGTAAAAATGCCTTTGAATTTTTTAGGCCCATTGATGTACACTGCATTGCATTTATTTTATATTTATGGAATGAGAATGAAAAGTGAGGTGAGGGTAAGAGGAAGAAGCAAAGCATTGTTTGTAGCAAGCACTACTGCACATGATGGTTCAAGACTCTGAAATAAAGTATAAGACTACTTGCAAACAAATGCAGTTCATTATAGGCTAAGATCTACCCTTCGATATATGGAAGTGACACAAATTGAGTGAAGAACTGCTTTGCTGTGATAGCAGAGTTTGTTTAGATGTCTTAACCATTGATCCCATTAGGGACATCATGGAATTTATTTGATGTACCGTTGTGTAAGAAGTCAATACAAAAGCTGTTTGACACCCTACATACGACCACAACACATGACATAAGTAAAATGAAAGTACAAGGTCTAAACTAAAACATTTCTAATCTTTAGGGAAATTCTGATCTGAATGTCTGCAGTGGGGTCTCAAAAAAAGGACACATCAAAACTTTGTGCGGTGTCTGAGAAATTCGACAGACCTGAATTTTGTTCTTGCCTCCCATGTCCACCAAAGAGCCTCCATCCTCTGTTTTGAGGTAGCAATGTGCAAAATCACTCAATGCACACAATTACTCAAAATCTGAATTTGTTCAGAAGTTGATTTGTGCGTGAAGGCATGGCTGGTTGCAGCAGCTTTTTGCTATTCAGAAAGGTAGTCCACAAAAAAATAAACACACACTCATATGAGAATCCATGCCTTTCAAATAAACAAGATTTTTATCTTATATACAGAAGTAGCCCTGTTTTTGATCAACTGTGAACATCAGCTGTCCTTTTCTCCACAGCACAACTTTCAGATTATTAAGAAAAATGGAAGAGGGGGAGGGAAAGAGGGGGACACAGTCACAGTCTTGAGCACAGAGCACCAAAGCTGAGGGGTGGTTAAAGGGAACCTGTGACATTAAGCTCATGAGGATGCCATTGACTTCATGAAGATTGTTCCCACACTTCGAGTTAGCATCTGGTTTGTGTATCTACTAACTGGGACTTGTACCAACAACATAGCAACAATCCAAGAGGATCTGTTTCAAGACAGAAAAAAATCACTGAAATCTCAAAACTGAAGAGTATAGTGCTTTTGAAAAAGTTGCATCTCCACAAAAGGTAAAAATAAATATACATTTTGAAAGAATTAGTAATGGTTCAAGAGAGATTAACAACAAAGTTAACAGAGCATTTTTGAGTTGGGAGAAAGAGAATTCAGAGAAGGAAAAATGTCCTTAGTGATGCACACTTACACATCAAAGCAGAAAAAAATGGTTGATTTTATGAGTGAGGTGTGGAAAATGCTACAACTCCTCCTCCATGGGATATAGCTGCTTCTGACTCAGGAAATACTCATAAGAGAATGGGAAAATGTAACAAATATACTGTGTTACATAAGGAAAAAAAAATAAAGACGTGCTTGGTTAATAATTGATTCTTGATACACCAGAGATTTATGAAGAAAGAGTTCTTTCAGGAAGGTGGTGGTGGTGGGATGGGGGAGGACCCATGGGTCATCCAGTGTCCTTCTGTAGGATGGAAGGAGGGTTTATGTAGCAATTCCTGTAGAGTTCTTACGACTATTAGGGCTTTCCACTTCCCATTGCTTTAGCATTATCTGCACGGGTTGTTTGCTTTATGTTTTCAAGAGTAAAGTCTAATAATAATAATGATAACAATAATGATTCACTGAGGGTGAAATTCACTCCTGAGCAGAAAGCTCAAGGCAAGGCCTTTGAATTACCCAAGTCATGCCAAAGTGCTTAAAATACGGCTTCATTTGGATTTAAATGGTACAGAGATCTTACACAGGCTTTCCAGATATGAGTGAACTTCACCTTGAATGCCCCGCAATGTCCTGTTGCTGCCTTAGGCACATTAGAATATGTTTTCTGTTGAAATCCCTAAGAATTTTCCCCGTGAACTTCAAATGCCGAATGAAGATCTCACCGTCTGCTCAAAACAATGAACGAGGCATTATAGGCAATCCACAAAAGAATTATCCAGGTTTAATTTTTGGACTTAATTAACTGACTTGGTCTCTTTCACTCTACAGGTGGCTCTTCTTGCTAACTAATGCTTTTATTAATACTTCCACTGTCTTGTTCATGTAGGTGGCACCGATACAATTTTGTCCATTATCTCTTTCAGTTAATATTCTAAATCCCACGTGAATACTTTCTCTTTTCCAAAAGTCATGACCATCCAACTTCGTATTGTATTGAAGCTACAAGCTGGGACTCCTGTTCTTGTTGCAGCTATTCTAGTTATTTACTACGAAGCATTATAGAAATTAGGTAAATCTGCTCACCTGATTAATAAAACATTTGGCAAAATCCATACATGGCTCTCCAAAGTGTCATCTAACTGTCTCCCAACACCACCCCACCCAAAGCCAAATCAAAGCCAATTCAACAGCAGTGAGCTGGAGAGGTGAACAAACTCACCTGGCAGTTTGATTACGGGTCTTCAAAGCCCCATGAAATAAAGTCATTATTTTCTATTGCACAATAATCCCTAGTTACTGAAAAAGAGATGTAGTCACTCATATTTGAAAACTGATTTAGTTGGGTTAAGGTAGAAAGGCACACAAATATCCAGACTCCAAATATAACTCCTTTGGGCTTTTGCAAGTGTGGGTTAAGCTTAAAAGATACAGGTCACCAACAAACAAAAAGCGCTTTGAGCACTTGTGTGAGTTTGAGCTAACATTTCATGTGAGACAGGTTTTATGGGGGCTACATGGTGCATTTCCAACGTGTCAGCTCAACAACCGAATGTTTTCCTTTAATTTCTGAGAGGGCTTTTCAACACAATAGTTCTGTGATTTCCTGAAAATTTTAGTTAGAATTGAGCCTAGAGCTGAGAGTCTCATAACTGTAGCTCAGAAACTGGATTTGGAGATGAAAAATAATTCAAAATGAAAAAAATGATTTTTTTTTTTTAATTCGCTGTACTTGGTGATAACTCTTGACTTATTCTTCTGTGCCGCTGCAATAAGTTATGATTCTGGGGACCTACTTTCATGACCAAAAAGATAACTCCCTTGTTGGAAAGAAAATTACCTCTCTGGCATAAATCTTTGAAATATTAAATTACAGAAAAGGGGTAAATATTAAAAAAAAAAAAAAAAATATCAAATATCCCAGCCTAAACAGGCACTAATTTATGAACATACTGCTTTAATTTGGTGATTGTTGGGTGGAGCAGCTATCAGGTGTGCCTGGAAAAGCAGCATTAGCCTTTGGCTGGGGCCTTGGTGGGGAAAACAGGAGATCTAAAGGACATATAAACTGTGGTCAGCAAGACCACCTGGGCCATTGAATCTTACCCTGGACTTTTGCAGGCACTTCTCATCATGTCTTCACTCACATGCATGCTGGGTTTCACTCTACAGGTAATTAAGTTGTTTGTTTTTTCCTTTCACCGCTCTCTCTATCTGTCTTTGTGTGGGGTCTATATTACTTTGATGTAATAGCCATAAATTGGCATACAAATGCTGCTGTTACTTGTGATTTTATTTGGATAGTATCTAGCTGTAAAATCTCACTTGTAGTGATTTTGCTTAATGAATATTTTCACTTTTCATTGGTAAGTGGTTTGCTGCTGTGTAAGTCATGCTGACTGCTGTCTGAGGGTGGCTTTTTGCTGTCTTGTCTCAGTTATTCTCTGCTGAAACTGTGGCCTCATTGCTTTGACAGTAGCAATAATCAGCTTTAAAAGGAGCAGAGGAGAAGATATGTAAAGATCAGCCATGAAGACTGCACAGTAATAACAGACATAGTTTCTTGACTGTTGCTTTGGTTTTTAACCAGACTTTGCAACTCGTAACCTTCATCTTTTTTTGCCAGCAGGAAGATCCTATATTAACCCTTCTTTGCACTATGAATAGAACTAAGAATGGATTAGAAAAGTCTAAAATCCCAGAGCCTTATCTCTTCCTCTTCCAGCTGTTGTCTATACCTAAGGAAGCCTACACAAAATTAGAGATATAGTCATAACACTCGAGATCCTCTAAATGTCAGGTAGTGCTATATAACATAGTTTAATGTGATGCTCACTCACAGTCAAGTAAACTACAATATCCACAGAGTATAGAAGAGGACACTGGCAGGAGACATGTTCTAGACTTTGATTTATAATGGCACCTGATGTAAGTACCTGCCCGTCAACAGCAAAGATTCCAACATGACTGTTGATTCTCATCAGCCTGAAAAACAAAACAGCACCATTAATTATCACTTTTACATAACACAAGGGGAGTATGGGGACAGGGGGGAGGGATTCTTATTATAATTTCCTGAGGCACAGGCGTAGTAGCAATAGGTAACTCAGCCAGGTAACTTTTCTGCAAAATTCAGCTGGTGTGATTGGCATCCCAAAAGCACTTGCATTTTTCACCTTCTGAAGCATATTCACTGCAGTGAGTCTCACACTATCTGGCTGTTGCTATGTTTAAAATGCCTCGGGGTGTATTTTGCTTCCAATAAAGCACATTAAACCTACTTGCCTAAGAAACAGAGCTGCTGATCTTGGCAATGCCATTGATTGTGCACGGCCTGTGCACACCATGTACATGGACAATTATATTTAAAAAACACTTCAAAATTACGTACAGGTAGCAACAAAACCTAGGTTTGCAATATTGGGATGGCTGAACTTGATGCCTGATAAACCCCTCCATTCTGCTTTCTTTCCAGCTCATTTAGAGGGTGGGACTTTTATGTCAGAAGATAGAAGTTCACTTATGTTTTATGTGCCTGAAAACTGGAAGGTGCTTGTAGTTGTAATGATAGTGGGTTTCTTAATGATGCCATTGCAGGAGATTCTTTAAGCAAAACTTCTTCATTACTCCCACTTCTAGTGAGTGGCCACCTTTCTTAGGAAGTAAAATAAAGAAAGAACTAACAGAGAGGTGCAAGTTAAAGCAACAACAAAACACTCCCCCCCCCCAAAAAATAAAACACACCAGAAACTGAGGAGCAGGTTTGTGCCTGAGACTGCTAAATAGAGCCATGAACTTTAAAAGTTTCTAGGATCTACTGACTTCTGTAAGTCTTTTGCTCTACCTCACCTTTTGATAAGGGTAAACAAAAGAGTGTGAGAGTTGTTCGTTCTTTTTGGTGCAATTTCTAATTCTGACATGAACTGTTGCCCCTAAGTGTGTGTGAATCCTTGTGGTGACCTTAGTCTTGTGCTATGATAATTTTTGAGTGTCGTATGTTGATGTGATTACTGGAAAACTTTTCTGCAAGTCATTTTAATTCAATGAAAAACTGTCTTGGGAAGAAAGTGAGGAAGGTGATGGACTGGTAAATGTTTTTAGAGGCTGATGTCACAAGTATAGAATCATAGAATAGTTTAGGTTGAGAGGGACATTTAAAGGTCATCTAGTCCAACCTCCTTCAATGGGCAGGGATATGATTTTACTTCTACAACACTGGTTTAATCTAGAACAGGAAAAATTCTGTAACTAGAGTGAGTGACCCTTCCCCACTGCAGCCAGGTTGTGCGAATATCCTCCCGAGTGATGTTGTGTGGATCCACTTTCCTACAGACCATGTCGGAGCATTTAAAGAAAGAGACTGAGTTGGTGCACTTGAATTTAATGATGGCATTTCCAAACATAAAGGTTGCAGGGTCAGAAATGAAGAAACCTTCTTCTGGAAGAAGGTTTTGTGTGTTTGTTTTCCTGAATATGTGTAATGGCAGTATATTCTCTGAAATAATGTAAGGGAGGCAGCAAGAAAACCTTTTAATGGTGTGCAATGCCTGTTAATGTGAATAAAAGCAAGAAGTGGGAGATATAAAGCATATATTTTCTGCACAAAGAACCGAGGAGATAGTTTGCTGATATTTTTCCAGTTATTGAACTATCAGGTGTGACTGTATAACACGAAATATGGAAGCCCAACAAATGTCATACTAAGTACTTTTCAAAGATGTAATTGATCATAAAATTCCAATAACTGTTTAGGTACTTTAGTTGATATTGAGATTAATATACAGCTTGCTGCAGCAAGAGCCTCTTCAGTTTCTGACCTTGGCTGGTAGTAAAATCCAATCGATATTTAGACCAAGCAAGCCTTCAAGGGAGGATGCACTGAGCACATTGGTTTTCTAAAAAAAAAACACTGTCATCAGCTGGAAAATCTAATCCACTGTGAGGAATATGATGGAACAGAATTGAGTAGCAACCTAAGAGAGTGTAAATATTCACCTGACTGAAAGCCGTCTTTACTTCAGCTTGTGTTTCCCTCTTATGGCTTCATGATTTTCTACTGCTACTTCAAATCCATGTAGAAAGTAGTTAGTTCCTGCATAAAAGCAGGAGTTTACTTTGAAAATCTGGTTAGAAGGCATCAAATCAACAATGAAGTATAACTAATATGTCCAATCAAGACTAACCAGTGCATCTTAAATTTCAAGTTACCAGGTACATGCTACAAGCAAACATTTCATTGGCCACGAATTATTCCTGGGAATTCTTTGAGAGAAAAATAAGATTCACAAACTCTTTACGTTTCTTACCCAAATTTCTCAATAACAGGTGTGCTGACAATGTAACATAAGTGTAAGCCAGTAATACTTACTTCTTTATGGGAACAGAGTTTAACACACAATTTAGGCCTTGTTTTCCTTCCATATATATCAGCTATGCCTCCATAACAGTATGAAGTATATTGCTAAAACATATAATCCTTTGCTGAGGTTTATTTTTGTAATTAGTTTTCCTGATGTCTTTGGGATCTTAAAGTTGATTACCCCAAGTAGATGTTAGACTGAGGGAAGTCCTGGTTTTCAATGGGATTCAACTTAATCAAGTTTTTGCAGTTTTTGTGCAGATTATTATGCATCACATACGAAGTTATGTCTGTAAAATACCTGTGATGTACTTTTGTGAGCACATATAAGTGACACAGCTCATATGGACAAAAACAGTCCTAACTGGTTTCTTCAACAAGACTGCAAAGGGATCTAGTAAGGTGATTTACACACACACACACACACACACACACACACACACACACACACACACAAAAAAAAAAAAAAAAAAAGGCACCTTTGTGTTTGCCAACGTGGTATCAAGAAAAAGAAGGAAAATGTGAAGGGCACTCAGTGAAAGCTGCAGTTTTTCTTCCTTTGCACTCATTAACCTAAAAATAACTTTGAACGGTGACTTTTTATTTTTAAATAGCCATTTATTGGATTAGCTGCTTTATAAATAATCATCTAATGCATCTGGCCAGGAAATGGATGAAACGCTACCACTTGCATGTCATTCCTTAATGAAATGCACATTTCCCTGTACTGCTGGGCAGCAAGAGGTCTGACCCATATTTGATACAAACTAGAGCAAAAGTAAAAATAACCGTAGCAAGCACAACTGCTAAGTCTCCTCCTTTTTCCATCCCATTCCCTTCAGTGGACAGAATTAATTATTTCTAAGGACAAGATTAGTGCAAGAAGAGCAAGAGAAGGACAGAGACAGGAGCAATTCTGTGCTTTGGAGGATATGGGTACTGTGCTTAGCACACATCTGCAAGGCTCACCCTCTTAAATCAAATGCTGCTCCACTGCAGTGTCATAACTGTTCCAGGTGTTGTAGTCAGTAAACATCTGCTCAGGATTTTATGTGTGTACTCTACTTAGAATATTATTTTTTCCTATTTAAAGTACTTAGTTTTCCTTGTATCTTTGTAAAAGCTTTTGTTGCACTGGACAAAAAAATAACTCCAGTAAATGTAGGTGGGATGGTGGGTTGTTTGTTAACCTATCCTGGTAGAATTATATTTTTCCAAATGATTTGTTTTTATAATATTCTCGAACCAATGATATCTCCCTGCTAACAAATAAAACTAAAAAGGAAAACAAAGAGTGAAGTTGCATAGACACCACTGTAATACTCTGGTTATAAATAAGAAGGATAAGTGTTGGACTGAAAATGATGAGAATACATTCAAATTTTAAAATTCTCTACTGGGGTCATTATGGAATGAAGCTTTTGACGTTACAGTCCAGAACTGGAATGGAGTCTAACAGCAAGGATAGTCACAGTAATTCCCCTGCAGAACACACACAGAAATTTCATCTGTGATCTGGTATAGAGCTTGTGTTTAATTGCACTTTTTAGTTTTATTGTCATTGATTGCATGACAAATAGAACAGCAATATCCAATATACTCAGATGGTTAACTATATCCAACATGTCCAGTTTAGCTGAAATGTTCCATCTTTTTAATCAGTCCATCTCTTTCCTCCAAAAGAACAGTGAAGAAAAAGGGAGACATTATCAGCTTGTTCCTGGAAACCTTTTTTTTCACATCCAAAGATCTGACACAAAAGAAAAGACTGACCCTATTCAAAACTGGCCATTGCCTAAGCAGGGACACCCAGAGATCTATTTCTAATTAACTTAACTCTCATCTCTTAATCTTGCATATAAGCATAGTATAATTTTAAAACAGACTATCATGATGTGATCTAAATAGGTTCCTTTTTCTCCATCACATATTTATAAGAAATTCCTTGGTTTTGCTTTCAAAGCCCTTCACAACCAGTCTTCATCATCCTCACCACAGTGAGAGGCTGAATGTCCCACACATTCCAAGGACAGGAGTTTTTGTGCCCATCACCTACCAGATGGGCAGCCACTGTGCTGTCTCCTGTGTTCCCCAGTACCTGGCACAGCTTCCTTAAAGGTCTGAAATCCACCCCACTGTCTTGGGCAGAGATGACCAGCAGACTTGCTGACTAGCTCAGTCTCCTCCTTTTTGAGCTTTGATCATGCTTGTTCTCATTTATTCAGTAAACACTCTTGAGGGGGTTTTCTTTTTCCTCCCCAATGTGCAGGAACAATGTGTCCAGACGCCATAATAATTAATATAACAATTTTTTCCCTGGATTTGGGCCAATGAGTCATTTCAAACTTGTGCAGAGCCTCCTGGAAAGACACCCCCCTCCAGAAAGACACGTTGTGCCAGCACCCAGGGCTGGATCTGCTGGAGTTGACAGCAGTGACACCACTGCAGACTCTGTATTCTTCACATTGCTCTGTTATACAAAGAGGCACAAGCACTGTGGTGTGTAATGTATGCTCTGTTCCTCATCACACAAGCAACACCTCAGATCATTATGCCTGATGCATGATTCATTAATTTTTAGCTATGGGAGGATGGTTCTTCCATGCTGATTATTGATGTAACACAGCACACACGGCTGTCTGGGAACACTGACACCTCATCAGTTGTAGAGCCTGTGTCAGGGCTGAACAGCCTGATGTTCCTACAGAGCCATGAATAGCAGCTCCACAAGGAAGCCACTAGAGATGAGACACCTGAAAAAGCATCGTGTTTGCCACAGGCTGTGTTTCAAGATGTACATCTAAGTGTCTGTATGCCCTGCTGTTGTTAGAGCAATCATTTCTTCTAAAACCAACTAAGCTCCAGTAACCTGCATCTGGGTGCTCCACGTGGGTTTGGTTACACAGACCTTGGGAAACAGTTTGACCACATGCAAAGACTGCAAAGCACAGCCTAGCATTTTTTTTCACTATTCAAATGAAATAATTTGCAATCGTTTCCAATAGCACTGCATTTAGGAGAGACGGGGGGCTGAATTTAGGAATTTTGCAGATACATGCCTGCAGGAAGCAAAGAAGAGGAGGAGGCTGGTGATGAAGGGGTGTGATGCCAGGGTGGCAGAGAGACAACGCAGCAGCAGAAATGCGTCAGGAAAGTTTATCGCATCCACTGCTCTCTCGGATACCAGACCCAAGGCACACAAACAACCACGTAGGACTCACCTTTAAAATATCTGCCTGGGGGACAGGCACAGAATAAGCTCTTAGAGAAGCAGGGATGTAGGAAGGAAGGACAAATCTTCCTAGACCTTTGGGGTGCAAACCCTGGCAAAGCTCATCCCCACTGTTCATGCTGGTGGCTGACGGCAGGTTCAGCCTGCTCCAGAGCTCAAGCAGGCAGCCTCTGAACCCATCACATCTCCACATGAGGATGGTTGGGGGTTTATGGCTCCATCTCCCCATCCTTCTCCAGCTCAGCAGCCGGTGGGTGAGCCCCAGGGATGTCCCCTCTATCAGATGTACCTGCTGGCCCCTCCACAGCGGTTTTGCATCAGGCTACCGCTGCCTTGCCTTGTGGTGAGTAAAAGTCATAAAACTACCATCAGCTCAATGACTGTAATGACTACTCTGAAGCTTTTTATAGGCGATAAGCTACTGTAAAGGTCTGCTGGTAATTTGTGGATAGGGTACATTACCATTATCCTTGAGGAATTTCTGCTTCCTTTTTATATGCCTTTTTTTTTTTTTTTTCCTCTTGAGGGGACTCTGAAATTAACAGGAGATGTTAGTCTGAATCTTTGCCAGAGCCTCTCGCTGAGCACCGGCTGCATTTATTTCTCTTCAGACATGATCTGGGGCTCCTGAAAAGAGATGAAGCCTGCAGATTCAAGGCTGGATGTCTCCCTTACCCCTCTGCATTCAGGGGACGGTAAAGAGGCAGTAAAGTGAATTGAAATTTCCCAGAAATGGTCTAAAAAGAGGGGATGAGATTCTAAATGGCATAAACCAGCAAAAAGCTTTAATGGTCTTGTATCATCGCAAACCCCTCTGAACCAAGCAAGGGAACTTGATTTGTGAACTGCCCACATGAGCGAAATGTTTCTGGCGGCATCTGGGAGAGCGACTGGGTGAAGTGGGTGATTTGGGGTGATTTTTTTTTTTACTCCTCTCCCATATAATGCAAACTGCACCACTAGGTATGGGCCAATTCTTCCCATAAAAGTCAGCCCAAGTGAAAATTGACAATGATTGAGTAATTTACCTGATAATGATAAAGCCTAAGGTAGTGTCCTCAGTGTAGTTTTTCTGGGCTGTAGCTGACACGGCTGCCACACCACTCATTTTATTCAGTGAACGCTTTGCACTGCAGGCAGTATTGCCACCAACAAAACAATCTTCCAGAGATCATAAAATGTTAAGAAGTTCGTTTGTTTAAAGCATTATGAAATAGTTCCCTTGCAGATCTCATTCTTTAATTTCCTGCACCGGGGCTGAGGTGTGGGACACCAATACTGATAGATCAGATTAACGCCTCTGATGCTCAGATTTTCCACCTCACTACTGCAAAACACATCATCACTGTTGCAATATGAGCTCTGGATTCTGGACCTGTTGCTCTCAAGAGACTTGAACAAACTGACATAAAGCAAAAATAACATAAGCAGTTCCTTCCAATGGAGAAACTAAGCCATCTGCGTTGCTAATCTGCCTTTTTGGGGGGGAAAAATAAGGGAGAGCTGACTTTTTCTTTATCTCCTCAATAAATCCATTTTCTTTCTACAATGCAAGGCTCCAGACAAATCCAGTAACTGCAATAGCTCAGTGTGAATTGAGTGGCTGAAGTTAATCACTGACTGGAGACTGGAGAGGGGTGTTGTAGTCAATAGTCACAGTCAGAAAAACAATTTGTGTGATTATCAAGAAAAGAACTTTTTGGTACATTATTCCATATGTTACACACAGAACAGCGTTATTTAAAACAAACTTTATTTTTAATAAAACAAGAAAGAGATGGGGGGAAGGGGGGAATAATATCAGGAAGATATTGTCCACATTGCAACAGTACCATCCAGCTCTCAGACCTGAGGACCATGAGTTCGGGGCAAATATGCCAAAATAATGTTATCGTTCCTGAAAACATCCAAGGGAAGTCAGGACTCCCATTCTGTTTGTACAGCACAAAGCTGCTGGGATGCTGCACACCCTCTGCATTCACCCCACTGAGGCATTAAATAACTCATGCCCAGGGCAACTCCATTTTTACACATCAAATTGCCCTTCAACATTGCAACCATGGTGCTCTCTGCACAGGGGTTGGAAAGCAAGATCAGACCTGAGCTTCCACTGATTCCCCTTTCCAGCCTTCCTCTGCTGAAATCATCAGTCAGGAGCAAAATATTTCATCTGTTTTATTCATTCTTTGTCCATGGCAGTTTTAATAGTACAAAACCAAAAGAAGGCAACTTTGCTCCATTTGTGTTGTACGTTGCAACTTTCCCTCTAGACACAAAGAGTTTTTGTGTATTGTGATCGTGTTTGGGTGACTTGTCCCGTATCTATGGCTCAACCTTTTGGTGCCAGGTAACTGATGGGTGAAATCACAACTAAGCAGTACTTTTTATCAGTGTAATTGTAAATGTGTGAGGAGACAGGCAAAGAGCCCAGGAGTCCATGAGTGAAACCTCAGAGCAGTCTTGACCCTGGATTTTCATGTAGTGAAATAAGAAAAAGAAAAGAAAAAAAAAAGATTAATCTTCTCAGGTTTAAACTCAATATTTAATTGAAATGTAAGTCGGACTTTTACAACTCAGAGTTTTTTTTTTGGTGGTTCCAGATTAACCACAAGAGGACAGTAGCTCATGGCAAAAAGCACAATACACTCTGTTTCAGCTGACAGAAATGTTTAATACAACCAAGATTTATCTTGTGTGTATGCGTAAGGATTACCTGGATGAAAACTAGTCAGTTCAGCTACGCACCTGTGAGGGATTTCACAGCTACGTAAAAGTCTATATTCTGTTTTTAACTGGCAATATTCACCTTGTCATCTTCCCTCAGTTTTACAGTCCTAGCACAATGGTGTCTTGTGGAGGTTAAATGTCCTTCTTGCTCCCTTTCCCTGCACCAGGCCAGGCTTATGCATCAAACCCAAAGAGCTGCTCTGGTTGACTCATCCTGAGGGTGGATTTAAGGTCATTTTAATGTTGTGAATAGCTCTAGGGAAATGCTCAAGGTCAAGGCATGTTCACATCAGTGATGTACCTACCCTTGGCAGCTAACGGAGTTGTTCTCTATCTCCATCAGAGCTTAGCCCACTTCTGACATCTGCATAATATCCTGATCTATTCCCACCTACTTCCTCTGAAGGACAAACCCTGATCTCTTCCAGGTTTTGCCACTTTCAGGCTACCCCTGGAGCACACTCACAGGGATGAGGTGACACCCCAGCACCTCCCTGACATCCAGGGAGGTTCCTGCTTTCCCTGCCATGATATTCTTCTCCTTTTTCCCCATTTCCCTGGCAGCAGGAGGCTCGTCCACCCATCCCAGCTCCAAAAGCGCAGTTTCCTCTCGACTATTGCTCAGTCAAGTCTTAGACCAAAGGCACCAGAACAACCCCTATGCTTGCAGCTGAGAACTTGTCCTGTAGATCTTGTTGCAAAAAAAATTGCCAGCATAAAGGTGGAGAATCTGGCCAGAACCTGGCTGAGTCAGTAAACTACAGAGCTACATAATATGCTTGAAAGATGCTTTTAGGTAAATGCAATGTCATTTTAGGAGTAGAAAGCCCTTCCCAACCTGTGAATAATTATGGAGCAGCCAGTCCATGCTTTGCTGAAACCTTGCATTGCCGCAGAATTATGGCTGTGCCTGCTTTGTGTTTGTGCTGGCCTTACAAACAGTGACTTCAGCTGCTTTGTTGCATAAATGTTGAATTTTTGAAATGTGACTGTGAGCTCGCTTGTTGTGAAAATATTCCTGGCTTGCTTCAAAGGCCCCATACACACAGGCCTGGGGGATGAGCTGAGGGAATTGAGTGGAACAGACCTGTTTAAAGCTGTCAGGGGAAGTATAAGGGGCATTGCCCAAAATGAAGGGGAAGAAAAGCCCGAGAAGAGCTCATGAAATCGCAATTGGATTTATTCAGTGAACTGGAACTTGGACTTTTTGTGAAGAGTTTCAGTTAATCTTGTGTGAAAAGCTCTGAGTTCCATTATAAATGACTTGTAAAACAACTTAGAACTAATGTGCTTTATACCAAAACCATTTCATGACTGCAATGCTCGTGGCTTAGGAAAATCCATGAGTCCAGAAACTACCAAAAAAACCCCAAAACAAACAAAAACAACAAACAAACAAACAAAAACAAAACAGCAGGAGACCCTTGAATGAAACACCAAATGTTTCTCCTTCCTTCATCCCAGCCCTTTCCAAATCTAGAACAGAAGATTATTCGTGGGCAGAGTGAAAAAATGCCCACTCCCTACCAGAATAGCGAAGTTTGTTTCTATTAAAAATAGCAGCAAATAAAACTGGAAAATATACAATAAGCCTCTTTCAACAAAAAATGATGTTGATACTGTCTTATCAATCATGTTGGTTTTTTTCTTCTTCAAAATCGCTAGTGTTCTCTCAATCAATATTATCTTCTCTACAAACCCTACATGAAGGAACCGCATGTACAGAGATATTTGGTGTTGGGAATTTCTTTGCTTTACTTCATTTTTATCACTTCCATAGCTTTATCCTCAGGAAATCAAGTTAGTTGATGGTTCCGAGTCAGGTTTTGTGCCAAAAGTAAGTCCACTGCATTAAAGCCTGATCCAGAGAAATGTCCTTCCAATAGGGCTGTCCCTATGCCATGTCAATACCAATTTTTTCTTCCATTATGACCTTTCTGGGAGTCGATGCATGAGTAAAGTCTCAGATCCACCACACACTGAACATGTTGGGAGCTAATTTGCCCTTTTTCTTTCAAAAAGAGAAAATCCAGTCATGACTATTAGCTATAGCACGTTACTTTTACAGGACAGAAATTTGTCTCTGTAATGGAAAAGAAAAATACTATTAATTCCACCAATATATTGCATATTAATTACTAAAATTATTGAAATAAACTTTTTAAATAAGATCAAGGAAGTAATTATAAAAGTAACTTTTTACGTAACACTTTTAGATCTAGAATGAGAAATGTATGTGACTACTAGGGGCCAAAACATGGCACATTTAATTTAAACCCTGGCAGCAAGGGGCAGGTTCCATTGCAGCTATAATAAATTACATACAAGTGCTACAGAACAATAACAAAAACTGTGAGCCATCCATTTCAGTACCATTTACAAGAAATCAATATCAATACTTAATGCAATACTGGTGAAAAATGAGCAAAGATACAGAAAGCATAATAAACCAGTAATGAAAGACCTTGCAGTGTTTCACTTTGGAAGAAAAAACTAACTGTCTATATTTTCATGTAGAGGGATATTTCACTGAGGCAATGTGCTGGAGGTATGAGTGTTTTGCAGATCTAAGTTTAAAATAACCTCTTTATTAAATTTTTTTTAGAAAGTTCTTTAAACTGTGGATTACTAGCTTAGTAAAACTCATACATATGGAAGGAGGTATTTCATCTTCCTACAGTCCTGAATATTTTTCATTGGATTGCCTCAGATCAAGCATCACTCTGTTATGTACCTCTCTGAAGGCACAGTCAAGGCCGTTTACTTCTAGCAAATGTTGAAGTTTTGTTTTGGAGGTGAAGGGTTTAAACATTCTACCACCAGTGAACTAAACAGGGTATTTCATCAGGTAGCCCCATTTCCTCCACTGGTTTCAGTCTCCATTATGAAAAATGTGCTGTAATACCTTTCGGAAAGGATCTATTGCGAGGTGGAATCTGGAACAAAATAATCCTGAAAAGAATAAGTGTGAAGTCCCTGTCTAGCAAGGCTACTAAACATCATAGAATTGCCATTTTTCACCTCAGCTACCATCCTTATCAACACAACCACCATCATCCCTTTGTTCTCCATCAAGCTAAAAGACCTTTCAGGAAAGCGTCACCTCTCCTAGATTTTCCTTCAGCTCCCTGTATGCCTCAGAGGACAGTGAGAATTACAAAATTAGAAGAATTACAAAGCCAGATGTAAATATTCCATGTTTTAAAAATGGCAAAACAAATAGTAGGAAATGCATTACATTTATACAGAGTGTTTATAGGCAGATAGATGGACAAGCAAAACCTTCTATTGTCATAATCTAATTGCCTACAAGTCTGTCACAGTAGACTACCAAGAAGCAAGGCATGTCTAAACATACCAACCAAAGCTCTGCTTTACTATGATTGAAAAGGAATTAACAATATACTTTCAAAATGGCTCATTATGCTTTTGGAACAGATAGAGGATTCTGCAGTACAGCGTTCAGTCTTCAGCTGTCACCACACATCTAGTAACAAAATATGCTGATATTAACTACAATAAGCAAATTTCCACAATTTAGTAGCCCAAATCAAAGTTCTGGTGTATCACTGCCGCATCCAGTACAGACCTCTACTAATCATATATGAGGGGAGAAAATCCCTCTTTAATAAAACAAGTATATGATAAACTTTATCCAGACGATAAAACATCAATAATACATAGCTTAGTCCAGCTGCTATATTTATACTTGTACAAATATAAGATGTTTCTTACTGGAATATATCAAGAATTTGCATATAAGCATTCTAAAAAATTGAAGCTTGACCTTGCAGCTTCTCTTTGATAAGCACAACCACAAAAATCTTTCTTTGAGGCTGGGTTCATCCCTCATTCATGCTAAAACCAGTCTGCATGAACTATTGGATTATCCTATGCAAAAAACATAACCTTTCCGGTGCTGTCTTCATCAGTAGTGAAAACACAGTAATTCAATGGATCAAGCCGAAACTTTCACTTAGTGTCAGTCCTAAGGAGCCTGAGGAAAAGGTGGCAATGCTGAGGATGGCTGGAAACAGAGTAGTTCCTCAGCTACTTTAGAGCTGGTACATGACTAGAAGTGGTGGAGAACAAGGTCGATTGGGAGGGGACATTTTTGTATTCATTTATCCATCACAGCAAAGCACAATACTGTGGCCAGTATCTCTGTGTAATAACAAATGGGAATGGAGAGGTGAAGGGCTGTTGGGTGCTTTTTGGGGTGTGTCACAGGGCTGGGGCTGTCAGACCTGCCACCCAGGTGGTCCAAAACACAAATATTGCCCCAAGGACCAGGGGTCCATCAGGAGAGGATCTCCTGGGTCAGCTCCTACTTTTGCCAGCTCTGTTACTAACAGCTATATGCCAGTCTTTCCCAAAAATCTGTCAGATAAAGGGTACAAGAAATCCATTTATGGGCATGAAATAAGAGCACTGCCTGCTACAAAAGATTTGACATTACTGGGTTGTGTTGAGTAGTACCGTATGCGAGCAGTGAGTTGCTTAAGGATCATGGTACTAACAGATGGCATACAGCACTACTCAGATGTTAGCAGGGCTATGTCCAGAACACTTACAGCTGTGTAAAAGTCAGAGGGAGCCCAGATTATGTGTAAAATGAACAATCACTGGGGAATTAAAATATTCTAAGCAATCTTTCCACTAATCAGCTTTTAAACATATCCCCTCTCCAGGAGGAAATCAATTGTTTTGTGAGTAATACAAGGGATTCCTACTACATGGTATGAGTTAAGTCTAACTGATTAATCCCTCAAGTAAAATTTCTTTCTTTAAATTAATTCAGTGCTTTCTGCTGCCATTCAGTTGTTTTTGCCTGAGGACATCACATTTGTTTGCTCACTCCTACCTGTCTAGGCACACCCAGTCAGTACTATAATGCCTCTATTAGTTAAATAGATGATCGCTTCTTGTAATTATAAGAAACATATTGCAGTAAACATGCTGTCTCACTCCTTAGATCTGTTTTTCATCACTGAGTCCAAGCTGGTAATTTAAATATTACTTTAACTGAGCATCACTGGAAAGAGCCCAATCCACATCCCACTGACGTTAATGAATCTTTGCACTGATTTCAACCACCTTTGAGGTTAGGCCCCAGTGAAGTAACAACATTTCTTTTCCTGGAATCCTCTTTTGAAAGTGATCCTCTACTTTTACTGCAATAGAGATACTTGGAAGGGTTTGAGGAAATGAGAAGTTCAATACCCAGTAGATGGTGCTGTAATCAAATCCTAAAACCTGTTACGCCAGAGCCACTTGGCTATGTGTCATGGCAAATTTCTGCGATTAATAAAGAAAGTGTGTTTATTTTAAAGACACATGTTATTGCGTTTTAAACATACTTATTAATCTGAAGCGGTAATTGTCTAGGCAATATGTTGAAACAATATGAAAGAGTATGTAGTGTGAGCCTTATATGTCTTGCAGAGAAATGGTGTGTGGATCTTTTCTCGTGTCACTCAGGCTCTGAGTTACAAGGCCTGCAGAATAATTTAGCTATAGCACAGGGAATGCATATTTCTCATTTTAGGTAAGAAAGGCAAAATTCTTCCATCCATGTTACCTTGTGTGTTCCACCCTGGGGTTGGATTTCACAGGGAGCAGAAATGTACTTGCAGTACACTTGCAGAAGTGTACTTGCTTATCTGACCCTCAAATTCCCCTGTTTTGTAGCTGGAACTGAATACAATGGCCAAGTCCTGAAATCAGCCCTTGCTTTTCTCCTCCACAATCTTCATTAAAGCTCGCTGTTGTTGATAACCTTTGATCTCCTCTCCAGTTCTGCCTATTTCTGCTTAACTTTTGAATGGTACACACCGATCTGATACCACAGGTTCTCCCAGGGAGGGAGCTCATCCTTTTTGTAGACATCCTTAGGACAATAATCTCTCAAAAGGAGCTGTGGAAAATTCACTGTTCAGGAGACAGGTACCTTGATCACACAGATACTGACATGGCAGAAAACTGGGGACCATCGCCAACTGGCAGAAAACCTTGATGGAAATCGCTGGGCCCAGGTATTTGAGAATTTAGTTCCATTTATAGACAGTTTTGTTTGACCTGAAAGTCAAATTGAGCGCATGGCCTTTCTAGTGGAAGCAGCATCTACGAACAATTTTGTTGGCCAAGACCATGATTTTACACAATATCCCAAACACAGAAGTAACCTTTCATATGATAAAATGCAAAAAAATAAGCTCTTTTGCTATTCATTGCCCCTCTTAACCGTGTGGAAGTTGTGACCAGAAGAAGCTGCTGAAAAGCTGATCATCCCTGTGATCACCTTGTGGGTCTCCACACCGGACAGCAGCCAATGTATTTCTAGACAAAGTTCTCATTCAATTCAGAAGGAAATTTGATACAATACTTGCTCAACCAGTGTGACCATGGATGCCGAATGCCTACATACACGAACAGCTGAAGTCCAAGAAAATTGAAATGAAACAAAACTTTTTCTCATTTCTCATAAATCACGTTTCCTATAGTAACAGTTTTCACTTGCGCAGAATGCAGGGTTGCAGCAAAGATTCCTTGGGCTACAGAATTTCATTTAACACACAGCATGGTTTTAAATAAGAAATACAGCAGGAAGAATTTATACACTTCTTAGAGCATGGAACTCCCTTCCCAGCGTTATTAATGTAATAATAAACACACACCCAGGGCCACATTCAAGCCTTGAGTACACTTGCAGGTTTGTGTTGAAGTCAAAGAAAGCTGCACAAATACATCTGAGGACAGGAATTTCCCTGTATCATAAATATTTCAGAAAATTTAATTATTATGTATGATCATTTTAGCTAATGAATACATTTGCATGACTCATTTATTATGTATCAGTCATTTACAAGGTATTCACAGCATGTTTTATTAATTATTAGTAAAACCTTGTATTTATTTTAATTCATATTTCATCAGGATTACTTTTTTGAAATGCCATAGACGTTCTTCTTAACCTTTTCTAATCTCAGACCTGATTTCTGTTTTGGTGAGACTCCAATCCATTTTCTATAGAAAATGATAGGAGGCTTTTCAATGGTCTACAAATCAGGTCAGTTATATACTAAAGCATATTATTAGGTCATTGGCCTACACCAGGCATATATATAATAACTTGTGACATAGAAGGCAGTGGGGGGAACTACTCTCAAGAGTCACTGGGCTTCGCCCTCTTCACGGGCATGAGAATGACCAAAGCCAGCCTATGGGGAGGGATGTGGTGTAGGAACCATCACTTCTGTTCTGTACTTGTCCACAACCTGGAGGAGCAGGATCCTTATCCAGGACCTTGACTGTTATTTTGTCATTGCTGCCTTTAATTCCCCAACACAAAAATCCGCTTTGTCTTCCTATTTTATGTCAGATTGTTCTGGTGGTTCTTCTGCTGCAACATTCTCTTGCTATGAAGAAAGAAAACTCTGTATACTATAAGATTTGTTTTTTTCCTTGGGAGTTTTTATAGGATATAACCATTGAAAAAAAGCAACGGTCTTTAATAAATACCTTGATCCTGCACACATACAAATCTCATTCCTCTCTATCACCACTTTTGGATCAGACTAGTACCAAATGAGGCAAAATTCTAATAAATTAAGAATTTTCCACCACCAAAAGGAGTCTCTGCCTTTGACCATAAGAAGTGTGAGTACTTTTCATACATACGAGTAATATAAAATTAATTCAATTAATATTGGGGAAAAAAAATAAATGAGAGCCCTTGCAAAGAGATGCAGCAAATCTCTGCACACTTTGCTTTGGGACAGCAGCCCCAAACCTGTAGACCTAAACCAAGAGCTGAACCGCAGGAAGGACAAGAACTAGACAGAAATCTGCAGGGGTAAAAACAGTTTGAATTTTCAGAGCCTTCAAAAATAGGCCTTTAATGAACTGCTATAAAATAAGGAAACACAGGGAGGCTGAAGCTGGTCATACGTAAAGCAGACTCTAAGAACAGGCTGACCTTTTAGCTACCCCCCAAAAAAAAATGATAAAGGATGCTGAGCTACTAGAAGTCCCAGAGCTAGAAAACCACAAAAGTAGTAAAATATATCAGATTTTTCCCTGATGTACTTGATTTCTGCCAGACATGCCACTGCAGGGCTCGCAACGCCTGATCCAGAGACCTTTAAAGAAGCGGAGAGGTTTCTATCCATTTCAATAGACTTTCAGGTAAATTCTTATGGGCCACTTTTCATTTTGGTGTGCAGGACCTGTGCAGATTCTTGGTTGCAAAGGCGAGAGGTTTCAGTCACTTGTCACCATCTAAAAATACTTTGCAAAATACGTCTTGCCAGAAGGCCAGCATATTATTAAAGTTATTTTACTTTCAACACACCAATTTTCAAGAAATATTGAAAACATGTTACAGATGTTCTTCGTTTTTTTACACTTCAGCAACATCAAAAAAAGCCAAACTTATTTTGGAGCTAACACAAGCAAATAGTTATGCTCTCCACATGTTTTTGTGTTGCGATTCAACTCAGGCTGAATTTTTACAGGTAAATTACAATCTCTGGAGAAAAAGAGGGTTTCTATTTGGAGCCCTAATGCAGCTTTCATTAAAGGGGCCCAACAGTATTGCTGTGCCTTCGACCCTTTATTCCTGAGGTGCAGAAACCCCTCGTTCCTAATGTAGCAAAATGAGAAATTACAGAGCCTGTCTAACAAATCAAAAATAAATGAAGTAACAACATAAAGGTAAATTTACTGTTATTTATAATTTACCATTTTTACCTTGTTTTCAATTGTCTCATAGTCCTCTTCATTCTAGGAGCCCATTACATTTTATTATGCTAAACCCTATCTTCTGTCACATAAATTACAGTTAAAGATCTTAATATTAAAGCCTCTTAGCTCCCAGACCATATTTCAGGCTTTGTTCAAACCAGACATTAATGCTGAAATTGAACACAGATCACTTTGTCATCATTACCTATGATCTCAAAAGTATAATACAATCTTTGCTATATATGGCACAAAAATGCTTCTTTGTATAACACTGAATTATGGAGATATATTGATATTCTTAATATTTTGACAAAACAATAAAACTAAATATGTTAGCCTTTTAGCAGACACCAGCATACCAGCCCAGATATAACAACAGTTACAGCAGGAAAGGTTTATTTATTCCAGGTAAAATAGAAAATTAATCATATAGTTATTTTAATCCTAATTTTTCCCTGGTATAATTTAGCCTTCCTGCTTGCAGATACAGGAAGCCTGTTGCCAATGTTCATCATCATCTGCTTGGGTTCACAATATCCACCTTTGTTACGAGAACAATATTCTCTTTTCAGTGGTGGTGACTCCAGCAAGGAGAAACACCGGTGCAGACTGTCTTTCATCTTATTGTGTGTCTTTTACTTCTACCCCGGAATTATCCTAAAAGAGGTGTTGGTGAGCCTGGACCGGTCTCTGCGCTGTGCACAGGGATGGAGGAGGGAACACAGCATGATCTTGGCATGTTACCAAAATCCTCTCCTCTTTTGTGCCTAGAGCTCATATTATTATTATTATTATTGTTGTTGTTGATAATAATAATAATAATAATAATAATAATAATAATAATAATAATAATAATAATAATATTCTGAAACCGCTTTTCTTTCATCCCAGCACAGACTTTCGCACTCCTCTGGCTCACAGTCAGTGCTCACCAGACCCTTTACAGGTGCATCCATACCGGGTCAAATTCTGTTTCTAGCTATTACCACATCCGTCAGGTGAAACCACACTAAACTACCATGGGGTAAATGAGAGCAAAATGTTGCCTGTTGCACGAGGAGTAAGTGATGTTACCAGTGCAGACGTGAGGGTATCTTCTGCAGAGTATTTTTACAAGGTATCACCACCATAATATCCATTTCAGTGAATAAAAAGCCTTTGTTGATTTCTTCTTACCCTGGACAGCTAAAAAAGCCCTGGCCATTTGTAGACAAAATGCCGTATCTGATTTTTTAATTCTTCTTTTAGACTGCCCATGAACTGCTCCATTTGTCTGGCTATTCCGGATTAGTCACCATGTGCTTCTCAGCAATGGGGCTACTTTTGTCTGCTCACAGATTAGCTTTATACAAAAAGCAAAGATCTGTGTAAAAAAAGGTCAGGCTGATACATCTGAGTACAGTTGCATATAAGTTGAATTCACAGCTTTCCAAATGTAAGCAAACTCTCCCAGATGCTGCTTTGTACGGGTGCTCGTTCGTACGTACAGATCGGCTGGTGATAATTTCTCCAATGGAATAAGTCCTGCAATATTTCAAAATATCTCTGTCCACTTGTATTAGAGTTTGGGGTATTGCAACGTCTTTCATTATAAAAAGAGGGTTATTTTTTTAATATATACCTTTTCATTACAACTAGGAGTAAGGTCATGAGTTCTTCTCATGATGGAGGTATAAATATTACATTGTATGGCTGAAATAGTCTGCCTCCGTTCCTGGAGAATACCCTTGGGTAAAATACTAAGTCAGGGCAGCTGATTGCCTGCTCATTTCAGTTTGCTTACTTTTTACAAATAAATTGCTAGACAAATGAATAAAAAGAGAGCGTTAACTTCAGACAATCATATTCATAATACAGCCCCATTATGGCTTCAAAGGCTTTAAGTCTAAATTAGAGTTATTTCTGAAATTAGCTATATCATTTTTTTGGCTCATTTCTTTCCTCTCAGAGAAGGCATGGGGAATCTTATGCTGACAGCAAAAACATGGGACTCAGGAGAAATGGATTTTGTTCACAGATTTCTTGCATGAAGCTGGGCAAGCTACACATGCTAAGGTTAGAAAACCTCCGAGCTTCACTTGGATCTGAGGAGTGATCCCGGGTGGCTTTGAACAGAACATGGCATGTAACTGTGTCAGTCATGCATGCAGACTTTTGGATGCCTATAGCCAGACATAATCATATCCTTTTTCTTCCACTTTTTGGCTTTCTTATGTTTTTTTCCTCCCTTTGTAAGCACAAGCAGTTTGTTACTGGGTGTGCATGCACCACCTTACACCAGCAACTCATTTCAAGCCTGAACCAGACTGCAGAGACCAGTGTTTTGCACGTTTAAAACTTTTTCGATCATCTTTTTACACGTTTGTATTATTCTGGAGGTGCCACTTTGGGGTAGATTTTCAAGTATTCCCGTTTTTGATAGTTTTTAGATCCTGTTATTATCCTGTAAGTGCTAAGTGATAATGATTCATCTGTACATTTCAATAGATACACAGTTATTTGCAGACTAATTATTAACCAGGGGCTGTTAATTATATAAGAAGATAATTTCATGTAAATGTTGGTCTTAAAAAACAAACTGTCCCTCTGTTTATTGTCCAACAAACAAGTATTTGGATTTGATTTTTTTTAATTTTTGTTTTTGTTTTGTTACTTCTTGATCCCACACAAGTGAAGCAAGTGATTGATTCATTTGAGTGAATGAAAATGCATCATAATTGCTGCAGTCTGTCCAGCCTGAATTATGTGCTGCTGGCACAGGAACAAGTAAATAATACCTCATCTGTTTACTGCTCTGATCAACCTTGTCATTTGAACCAGCGGCTAACAAAAGAGAGAGGAAATCCACAGTGTGCAGATAGAGTGAGCCAAGAGTTGGCAAACAGCAATTATGTGTCCAAACAGGGATCTCGGGTAAATTTTTCCTGGTGCTCAGTAAGACTGATAAAGGAGGCAGTTGTCTCCACAGTCAAGTTTAATATTGTCAAGCTTAATATTGTCAGCTTTAGGAAGGGTCCATGTGTGTCTGTGTGAGGGTTATGTCTGCACCGATGATGAGTGAGGTGTCTTTTCCTGCTGGGACCCTCCTACTTGTGAGGCTCATGGTATGGAGAAAAGCAAATCACAGGTGTGAGTGTCAGACCCACACAGCCTTTGCAACACCAGCGATGAGACATGGGGCCTCTTTGGGAACAAGGAGCTCCAGCCGCAGAAGGGTTATGCCCAGCTTACCTCATTTTCCAAGGTTGGGGAGCCTTGGTCTTCTCTGTTGGCCTATGACACATGAGGTGATCCCACACATTGTGAGGAGGCTGATTTTATTTTGCTTTCATTTTTGTAGCTTAAACAATGTTGATCCTCTGGTTTCTATGTATAAGATAAATCTTCACATAACTCCTTCACTGTTTCTGTGAGTGTTTATGACACGAATAAGAGCAGCTAATACCACAGCATCTCGTCGTGTCCCTTCATCTCTTGGGTGGGTTGGTGCAGTCCTTCCACAACAGGAACATCTTTTTAACATACATCTGAGCTTAAGAAAATCTGGGGTTAATGAAGTCACATTTTCCATCTATAACAAATCTATCTCTAGAAATCCTTCACCAAGTGACTATTGTCCTGTGTTCCCGTCTGCTAGTG
This sequence comes from Columba livia, assembly GCF_036013475.1. Lineage (NCBI taxonomy): Eukaryota > Metazoa > Chordata > Aves > Columbiformes > Columbidae > Columba > Columba livia. The sequence continues at coordinate 4,676,764 of NC_088607.1, forward strand.
ACTTCCCAGTGTCCTGTTCTTATTTATCCTTTGATAAGACACAGACTGGTTTAAGGAACATGAAAATATCTAATCACAAACCAGTTTCTTTACCATCTGTGTTTCTATTGCTGCTGCTGCTAGTCTCTTTGGCAAAAATCCATCACTGTGAATAAAAGTAAAGAATACATGAAACTCAAAATGCCTTCGACTGATAGCTAAAATCATAGACAGAAGGACCAGAGAGCTTTAAAATAAGTATTTTACCTAAGTCAGTGGTAACAAGTGAAGAATTCCTGGTGCTGTTGGCCGGCTGGACTCAAACACAGACTTCACAGCTCCACATGGATTTTTCCCTTTAAGTCACAGCATTGTTGGATTTAAAAGCTTGAGCTGAAATCCACAGCAAGCAATGAGAGTTGGAAACCTGAATCTATCTGATTTTCGTCTTGCTCAAATAGGATCTGAGTCTTTAACATACATGTTACAAGAAAAAAAGTGTTTGCTTTCATGTTTTTCTACCATATTTGATCACTGATTGTTTAAAATTCTTGGGTTTAAAATTCAGATCAAGCTTTTATGATTTTTGCTACTGACCTTCATTACGCTTTTTTTCCTTTGCAGCTGTCAAATTAAAGTGATTTATATTTTCTAAAGTTAAAGCATATTTCCGATGATCGTGATAATTATCTTCCAGATAAGAGTCCATCATGTTTAAGACATTAGGTCGACAGGGTGGTGTAATGGCAGCCATAAGTCACATGAGGACTTATTTCTTGGGGACTGTCTTGATGTGGACCCAGAGGAAGATGCCCCAGTGGGCTCCCAGCAATAGCACATAGCCAGCAGAACCAGAAGTTCTGCATTTGATCTGCTTCAACACATAATCCTGTGTGTGTAGCCAGTATAAAAATTACTGTTAGAATATATTTTGGGATATTACTTACAAACAGCCTTACTTCAACATTTTTTTTTAAGGCAAACATGACAGATGTCATTCACATGCTAGACAGCTCTTTTTTCATTTACTCCTCCCCTCAAGAGAATTTTCTTTGGCAACTAAATAAATATCCACATAATTTTGTAGACTGAAGGATGATGTTTTGGTTTTTTATTTTGCATAGAATAATTACATTTGCAGGAACAATATTTTAGTTATGTTTTTTTACATTGGTTTATTTCATATTAAAAAATAGTTTTATTTTCTAAATATAAATTAGGTGTAGTAAATGCTGTAAAGTAAATGGAAGGTTCTTTTAAATGGAAAATATTCTTTCTACAAAAATTAGTTGGTCCTTACCCTAAAATTTTTGCACTGGTAAATACATGTTCTCTATGTATATGATGTTATCAGCAGTAATATTTATAATGACCTGAATTATTCATGCCTATATTTCAGGACACTGAAAATCATAAAGATTGTTCCTTATGCTGAGGTGAATGCTTCCTCAAAGCACAATCATTTCAATTTCAAAATGATGAAAGATAATAAGTGAAAATGCAGGAGAAGTTTCAAAAAGTGTGGAAAAAAAAAAACACCTTTTGAACTGTTGACTTTTAACAGACAAATAATAGTTCATTTGCTGATATCAAAGGTGAATTTTCCCTCATAATAGCACATGGGATACAAATCTGATTTTCCAAGATACTGGGTATACCTCAGAAAGGTCCCCAAGAGATAAGTCCTCATGTGATACAACAGGCTGTGGGTTGATTTCATTGGGAGCTCAGCACCAACAATTTTCTGGTAATTTGTTTATCCCTAATGATGCACCAAAATACCTGCTCTGAGGTGGTTAATTGCTCTGGCAGGAAGAGCTGAGCTATGCTGCTTGGCAGAAACTTGTTGTCTGTTGTGCTGATGCTTCCCATTGCTACTCCAAGGCCCCAGCTGTGTGTTGACCAAGTGCATTGCAGAGTGCCCCTATTTTTTTGGATTATATCCTGAACAAGAAGCTCAAGGTTCACACGTAAGACAAAGACTGCTGTCATCGTCAAAGATACTGGCTCGCTTTCCAGATGGAGATTTCTGACTAACTTCTGCCTGGTTGCCATGGGTGTCTTTGAAAGGTCCTTCCCAGTAGAAATCACTGCAGTTGGGCATGTTCTTAACTGACTGCAGCACATGGACCTTGGTTAGTGGTATCCACTGCCACTGAGAACAGCACTCAGAGGCAGACCTTGGGGCTGCTTTCCAAACAGGGTCCGAGTCTTCTAGCAGAGATTTGCTAATGATTTTTTTTAAGCCAGCCTTACCATTTGAAATAACTTGCATTTTTCCACCTCAAACAAGGAAAGTTTCCTTGATGAATACTAGGGTTTTTTTTCTTGCTGAGTTTCAAAACATACTATTGGATTTACCCAAATTGGTGGTTTCCTGCTCAGAAACCTTCCAGGCAGTGAAGGACAAAGCCACGGGAAACCACTATTGCTGTCCTTGCAAATCCCCCTGACCTGCTGCCCTGGCTTTGCCATGTGAGGCACACTTTCTTTCCCTGGTTTTCCTCTTCCTTCCTTAAATAAAGACAGCCAGTCTAATTTTTGCTCAGTTACTTCATATAATTGCAGAGTATATGGAGTTCAACTGGAAAACTAGCACGTAGCTGTAAAAATGGTGCTGTGGTGGCAGTCACTATAGGAGGAATAAATCTGCTTTGGTGTGAGAATCCCCTCCGGGATATCTTCTAATGTTGCAGTAATTTTCTTCCCCCGTAACTGTGTTTTAGTCTCACTGCAGCTTATGTATCATATTCGAGAGCAGCCACATATGAAGAAATGAAACTCCTTTTGTTGCTTTTCTTTAAGGCGCTTGCTACCAGCAAACAGCAAAGCCTTTTTTACACCATTGCATGAAGGGCAGAGGCAGCTATTTAGAGATTTGAACTTCTAATAAAGATGGTGAAGAATTGTTTGGGACTAGTTTGGTTTCTTAAGACAGAAAACTGCCTAATTAGAGGCTCTGTTGTAGTTCTTTGGGCCACCTGTAATTGCGGGAGATCTGAGTCCCTATGTTGTATTTATTTTACAGTTTCAGACACTGCACTTGCAGAAAGACACAAGCAAACCTTTACCATTTGCTGTCACTTGATATCCAAGCAGGCCAGGTTTAGGGAACAAGCTGAAGCTTGTTATGGAACAAGCACCAACAGGACAAAACATGTGCAAAGGATCCTTGCAGAGCACCTGTTAACTCTGCCTTTAAAAGACAAACATTCCAATTAAATATCATCTTGGCGAACATTTCAAAATTACAACGAGAAGCCAGAAGTACAGACTGGTAAACCACGGGACCTGTCAAACTTTGGAGAGATTTGAGATTGAGGCTGATTGAGATTCTTAGATAAACCCATCCTTGTGACAAAATGCTTTTATTATTCTCAACAAAAAGATTGCTGTGCTACACAGATCAAAGAAATTTAAAGTATTTTCATGGAAGAATAACATAGGCTGCTGCTGATATGAGTCATCTTTTGTGAATCTGAATTGACCAAGCATCCTACAATGGAGAGGGTAGATTTCTATTCTCTCCAAGTTGTTTCTACATGATGGCCCTTTTATGATATTTTCCTGGAGATCTCCCTTTTCCTGAGAATTGAGATGAATGTCAAGATGATCCCTGAAAATGTAAAGCTAGAGTCAGATAACGTTCTTTGGAACACACTGATCCTGCCAGTTTCTGCAAAATGAGCATCACCATCTTTCATCGTTCTTGATTAGTAAACTCTCCAAATAATTGCTGCAAGGGTAATTATTGGTCATTGAAGTTATACCAGTGTCAAACGGTTACTATTCTTATCACAAATAAATCCCATTTTTAATGGATTGATTAGTGAAAAATAGGGACGTTTTGTTGATTTGCAATACACATTTCTGCATTTTGTACACATCCTTTTTCTTACTCTTTTTATCTCCCAGCTTCATCTTCTTGAGTCTGTAAGCCTTTCCCCAGCTCTTCCACATAACGAAGCAGCTAAAGCAACCAAGAATAAATCTCTCTGCTTTTTTCAGAAGGGATACTTCAGCTGAGGGTGTTATTATGAAGGGAAGCCAGAAAAATGAAGTCTCCAATTAGCAAAGTTGAGTGACTTGCTGCAGTGTGTCCTTCCGTCAACAACAATCTCGCATGCATCATCCAAGATGAAAAGAGGGAGTAGACCAGTACTCTACCAGTGTTGTCCAGTGCCAGAACTGTAAGCTCAGGTGCATGCCTGTATCTGGAAATTTGGATTTTTCTTTCACCAATTTGGCCACAGGTGTTCATCTGCACAACACCACCAACACTTGGGTGATTTTGGCAAATCCAGGAGCTCAGACTGAGGGTTTTCCAGCCAAAATGAAAATATTTTGGAAAATGATATGGGGAGGCATTGGCAGCTTCTGCAGAGGGATTTAAAGCACCTTATGTGCTTTCAGTGTTTTTCATTTCAAGCTCTCTGCCCGTGTCCAGTTTATTTACCACCTATGCTGATCTCAAGCTACTTCTACTCGATAGTGTTACTACCGGTCTTTTCAAACACTTGATTTAATGCACGTTTGTAGCTAATGATGTACCCACTAAACCCACTCTAATATTTATTGTTGGTTTCAGACCCACTCTCTGCAACAAAATCTTTAAAAACAAAATAAGGCACCCAGAAAATATGTGTAAATACAGGAGACGTATTTCTAAATAGTTTTGCATTAAATTATTCATATTTTTCATTATGACAACCAGAGATTAGTCCCCAAGAAATCAGTGTTTTCACTATTGATAAACAATGTGATGGCGCTGCTTTTTTCTACACAGTATAAACAACAGTTAAATAACACCTGATATATCGCATGAATTAGAAGTTCCCCCCAAGCCTGATTTCATTCACATTGATAATGTGGTTAAACAATAATTTCCAGAAACTACAACCTTTTAATAAAGATATTCACTGCTGGCAGAAATCTCATCCTGCTTTCTATTGATGCCTTTAGTGCATTTTCTAAAGGTTCTCCGCACTTCGTTACTTAATTATGCATCATGTTTACCATACTCATTTTACAATTACACGATGACGCGGTTGTAAGCAGCAGCTGCTATGGGAGGCGAGGAAGAACCTCGGTTATCTGATAGCTCCCTTGATTCACTTTTCTGCCCCAGAAATAAGAAGCACCTTTGATTGCTCCTTGTAAAGAGGCGGAGGCAAGTCTCTCAAGATATCCCAGCAGCTATTTGTAGTTGTCACTCATGGCAACTGGTTAAAGAGCTGCACAATTTATATTGTTATCTTACTTTGAATGGAGATGCATAATATGTTTATAATGGCTATAGATCCGCCAGACTGTGTTCTGTCCATCAGCTGTGTGTGTCTCCAGATCTAGCGCTGATAGGCATTGCACACATGTGTTCTAACCATCCAAGACTCTCTTTTCTGTGGCAAAAATCAGACAAAGGGAGCAGCAGTCTCCCTGCTTTTAGGAGCTTTTCGGGGAGGAAAAAGCAGATTTGCAGGAATGTTGTAACAACCCACTGCCAGGCAAACTGCTCTGACGTGCCTGGGAAAAGAATTATGATGATAGAGCACCAGCCGTGTGCTTGAGCCCTCCGGTTGATCCCTCTAGCGTCTCTAGGTAGATCTGGGGCCTCAGCAAACCAACCTTCACCCAGTGATGGGCATAGCAGAGGAGGGCAGAGGACATGAATGTCTCTAACAGGTAGCACAGGATGGCTCTGGGACACTTTGTGCCAAGCTGAGGGAACTGGGTTGTTTAACCTGGAGAAAAGGAGGTTGAGGGAAGGCTTTATCGCTCTCTACAGCTGCCTGAAAGGAGGTTGGAGCGTGGAGGATGTTGGTCTCTTCTCCCAAGTAACAAGTGATAAGACGAGAGGAAATGGCCTCAAGTTGTGCCAGCAAAGGTTCAGATTGAATATTGGGAAAAATTTCTTCACAGAAAGGGTTTTAAAACACTGAAACAGGCTGCCCAGGGCAGTGGTGGAGTCACCATCCCTGGAGGAATTTAAGAGATGCCTAGATGAGGCTCTAAGGGACATGGTTTAGTGCTAGAATTAGGCTATAGTTAGAGTCAATGAACTTAAGGGTCTCTTCCAACCAAAATAATTCTATGATTCTATAAGCTGTCCCTGCTGTATTTCACCTGCATGACGTGCTGCAATTTGTGCTGCATGGACCCCTTGGAGATGAGTGCAGCTTCATTACCCAGCACGGGGAAAAGCTTTGGTGTTTGCTGGAGTAACAGGGTCTCTCTAGAAGCTTGCCTCTCAATTTGGCAGAAGCATCCTTTGATCCCAGTTCAGATACAAGAGTAACAAGCACAGGTTTATTCACCATCAGAACTTCTGGGTCATTCAGAAATCTCCTGGTTAGAACAGAAAACATACAGCAGAGGATGCTCTGTCAGCTGCCTGTCACTGTGCTTTATTTCAATCCTTCCTTTTGCACTTGCAGTCCTTTCCACACTTCTAGGCAATTCCTGCTTACAGAAGGTAAGACAAATGACCACAACTGAAACTTGCCCAGAGGCAGATATGGTTTTTCTTACATTAATTAAAGAAATTAGGAGACGATGAAGGCATCGCCACGGGAAATATTTCAGTTTTTATGTCATGGGCTGATAGATTTTGATTTAGAGGAGACATTTTTTAAGCCCTCATTGATGGCTTTCAGCGTGCCTCCTTCAGAAAGTAACTAGCAAGCACAAACTGCTCGCTAAAGTAAATTGCCAGTAGTACTAAAGCTGGGGCTCTTAATTGTGCTGAAACTCATTACTCCCTTTTCTTCTGAGGCTTCAAGGTATGCTCAATTGAGAAAACTGAAATCAGAAACCTCGTGAAATAACTAACCGAAGCTCCCCATCTGAGAGACGTCAACCTTATCCTCCAGTAACAAAGCAAAATCATCCCTGTTGCTCTCCCACATAGGAAAATGCCATTTTCCCTCAAACTTTTCTGATGTCTCCAAAACCCATTTTTCACTATTTATTATTTTCAAGCCCATTTACATTCCCATTGAATATCAATAGTTGTCCAGAAATACTAAATGGTAATGAAAAAAGCTGAAGGGCACTCATACATGGAAGAAAAAGGAGGCTGAATGTCTTTAATTTGTCCCTTTCCTCTATTAGCAACTAATTTCAAAATTGTGAACATTTCAAACAGTTTTACAGACACATTTGAAAGACAAGGCTTCACTATATTGACGGATCTCATTCCCAAAAGATAAAACTACGGGGTTTTGTCAGTTTTTCCAAAGACAGAAGCCTTTTATTAGATCATAAATTATTGGGAGGACAGAGTTGATAGACTTCTTTAGGCTGCTAATGTACTTTGAAAGAAAAGGCAGTTTTACACTTCTGCAAAATCATATTTAAAATATTTATATACCTATCAATGGAGACACTGAGGTAATTCACCTCTGGGTCACTGGTTCACAACCAAACCAGCTCTTTTACATCCCAAACGTGTTGCCTTCTGACAGCTGTAGAGTTGCCCAGATTTTTGTGTGTTATAATCCTATTAAGCTCCTTGCATCCTACAGCTCTTTTGGATGAAATTTGGCAACATTCAGAGGAGAGGCCCTAGACCAGAGAGAAAGGAAAATAAAGTTGTACTTTTTGTTTCAGCGAATTTTCAGAATGAGCTGGGTGAGATATCACAGGACCAAGCAGTAACTTACCTACTAGAGTTAATACAATATGTACTATTAGGAAATGCACTGTATATAGCTCATAAACTAGCTAGTCTGCTGTACACAGAATGCCTGCAGTCTCATAAAATGTTATTCTTTTGCTTTATCTTGTTAGTATAATGTGAAGCTTCATTAAGCCGCCAGATGAATCATATAGTAATTGGATATAATGAATTTAATTATGTGATTTCTTTTTTCATAATGAAACAAAGTCATATTTTAGAAACAGGCAAAGAATTGTTTGGAGTTTCAGATTTAAGCTAAGGTTTGGCAAGAAAAGCCCAAATGGGGGCTCTTCTTTTTTTTTTTTTCCCCCTCTGGTTTTATCTGACCTTCACTGTTTGGATTTGTCCATGCAGTGACCACAACCACATCTGGGCTAATGGGAGAAAACTTCATGTTCATGATCTGTGGGTGTTGGTGGAAGGTGAGGCACCTCCAGGACATCATCCTCAGTCTGTGTGGTGCAGCCAACAACTGAGAACAAGTCTTGTGCCCAGAGAAAGCAGAATGGAGATGACCAAGCAACATCACCAGAATTGAGTCTGACTCAGGATCCAGCATCATCTCTCTGTTACTGGGCAACAATGGGTATTTCTTTTTAGTTTTGACCCCAGCAGCTTGCAGGGGGGTGAGAAATCAACACTTCTGTGTTAGGGCCACCCATCTCTGCATTACCTGCTGTCGGGACACGCCAATCTAGCAGCTAATAATTAAACAATATTGTCTCTAAGGGATGTCCTTTACCCAGAGCCTGATCCTTCTCTTCTCAGGTGCCACCAGTTCCTTTCTGAGATGGAGGGGCTCAGAGTCTCCCAGAGACAGCTCAACATTTCACAGGACGAGGTATTAATGTCAGCCCTTCCCTTCCTAACTCCCTTTAATGACTTTCTGATGACCTGTGCTTATAATATCCTCCACCCTTCTCACTACTTGGCCATTGAGCATGTTCCAAGGAAATGAAACCTAATGATAAAACAGTACTTGAAATATCAACATCCCTGGCCTAATTAGAGCCGGGCCAATGGGCCCTAATTGCATAACTGAAATGCACCCAGTTGAGTTCTTTCTATTGTAACTTGACTACACGTCTCGGCCCTGATTAATAGACCCAGTGCTGCAAACTAAAATGCAGTTAATTTATTGTAAGTTTTATTAGGCATATAAAAGGAGACCAGGAATTACTAGCCTTTCGTTGCTAGAGATACATTTCATCTATGACTCAGACCAGATTCTTCACAGATTAAGCTTGTTAATTTTACTTATTGCCAACATTCTTCACCGCATTGCTGGAGCGAGAGCCACAGGCTCTTGTCTAGAGCGGACGATATGAAAAGAACCGGGGGCCTTGGACAACAGTAACATTAACTACTTTGTCCTTTTAATTCATCTAATTACATGCAAGAAAAAAGAAACAGACCATTTGCAGGCTGCCTTTAGTTGCCTTTCTGCAGTGATGCTGAGCCAGTGCTTTTGTAGGCTTTTTGTTGTCTTATTAGCGAGCTTTTGTTCAGAGAGATGGTTAAAGCCATTTTCAGCAGCTAGCGAGATGAAACAGTTTCAATAAGGACACAATGTACTTGTTTAAATTACCTTTCAAAATGCTTGAAACCATTAAGGGGGAGGTGCTACAAATAAAAGTTGGATTTTTTTTTGTTATAATGTTTTACCCTAATAATAGCTTTTATTTTATTATAATCCATTAGTTGACAATATTATTCTATAGATTATTAGGCTGCAATTTTGTTATTTCATCACACTTTCAGCACTCACTCACTGAGCTGGAAACCACAAATCTCTGTATAATATGCTTTCAATTTTGTTAAAATCTGTATTTAACCGGTTTGGCTGTGAAACATCTTGGTAGAAAATGTGTTTTTAATTCTGTCTTGATTAGCGTAACAGTTGACAGGGCTGAGTAGTGACATGATGGTATCTTATTTTCTGCTATTCCTACTGTTACCTTTTCCCTGACAGATTTTATTTATTATTTTCACTTCTCCAGAGCTAACAAGTCCAAGTGTAATCCACAACTTCCACTAAAGGGAATTTATCCCCTGTTGAATGAACATCACAGTTAGAAAATCTAATTAAAAAGAGCTGATGTTCCTGGTTTGCTGGCAGGCTAATAGCAATGTTAGGCTTTTGAAAAATTTCACGCCTACAGGTAAAATAAAAGTGTATTTAGCATTCAGTGGTCACAAACACAAGGTGATTCAGAACTGTAGCTGGGAAAGGCTGGGAAATAAGGCAGGCAAGAGCTCTTGGTCAATGTGGTAAAAAAAGGTAATATATTTCCCTGTTTCACATCTTCTGTTTACTTACCTGAAATCGTGCTAGCACAGTGGCTATGGCAAAAAGCTGAGCTTTCTGCAAGATGTGGCTAATATTCAGAATGTAACTCTAGCAATAAGAATTTACAATCACTTTTTCAATGTGCATATCTTTTTCTAATTCTTGGAAGTGAACTTAGTGCTGAGGAGAGATTTCTCATGCAATGTGCAGAGCTGAACACCTGGCAAGCCAGGACAGGCCAGCGAGGACAAATTCTTTTGACTCTGTTGCTGCCCTGGGTGCAAATGGTGTGACCTGGTGTAAACTGGAAACTTTGACATTTACATTGCATTTACACCAAGTTGGGTCTAATTGACCTCCACCCATGTATCAAAACCTTTTCTCATATTCCTCTAACCCCTTCTGCTGGTTTTGTTGTGTGTCATGGAGATTCTATGTGTGGGGCTATGATGACTGTGTGGTTAGATCAGCATCATGGGCACCCTGTATTGATATGCACCTTGAAAATGAGATCTGCTATTGTAAACTAAGGGGAATGCAGGTGGGCTGTGGTCTGAGCAAGCAAGGAGAAAGGCTGTGCCCAAATCTATTTCAGGATACCAGACCCCGTAGAGATTATTTACAACCATTGGTATTCTTTCTACATTTTCTCTTCTCAAACAAATCAGGCTAATACAGTATTTATAGTGTCATTTATGTATATTATGACAGGATTTTAGTCGCTTTCCCAATGAAACAATCAGAACATTATAGTGGTGGATTCTGGTGTCACAAAACACCACAGAGTCATTGACAGTGGTTCTTGGCAAGCCCAAGGATGTGCTCACGCAGAGCAGAGTGCAGAGTGAGGACCTGGGACACTGGATAAATATGTATATAAAATGTGTCCCAAAATTCATTGAAAATGAGAGCAAAATAGCTCCATGCCCTAAGGACTCATTTAACCAACTCAGACCATGTACAGTCACATTCCGCATGTAAAACAATTTATATCCCAACTTATTTCTTATTGTGAGAAGATGCTTCCCCCCACAGATTGCCAACACTCTAACACTTAAGTTGTGATTTAAAGGTGTTGATTAAGGAATTGTAAGGACTGAGCACAGCTTTGCCTGCACAACGAGTAAATTGTGGCCTTGGTCCAGGAAAAAAATGTGAATGTTTGACTAAAGTTGAACAAATGTAGGAAAAAATATCCTGGCCTTTGAGCACACAGAGAATGGATCGGAGCCCTAGTTCATGCCTGTTTTGTGCAGTTGCTAAGCTGACTGCTGACTTTGTGTATCCTGAACATGAGTACAGTTTATCTTCCACAGCAGTCATAAGAGAAACATTTTTAGATAAGGAATGGTAGGAAGCCATGTTTCCTTATTACCATTTGTTTTCCTCAAGCAAAACTGGAATGGGGTCACACATGCTCATGTTTTGTGAATTAAAATCTTCGATCCTCCTGTAGATGTGCCCAGTGCACGCAGTGAGTTCCTGCTGTGGTGTGTTGTAAGAAGTTGGATGGATTCGTTTGCGGTGAGATTTAATGCTTTCCTCCAGTGCACTGATTTGTACACACTGGCTCCTGAGCACGAATCTGAAGCCACAAAAAAGCTATACCCAGTTAAACACCTAATTCTCTAGCTGAACAATCCAATTGGTGAGTAATAAATTTATAGGTGTACTCTGTGTTTTATGGATTTTAAGAGAGTTTTTCTTTTCCTTATCTTTTTCACTACTTCCAGGCAAACCAGAATATAATTCAGTGAATTTTACCAGTGAAAATGAATTCTTCCATAAAATTATTAACAAATCAGAAAGTGCTCGTAGCCTGTCATGTCTTAAATGGCTGGTGTGATTTATAATATCTTGTGGAGATAATGTAATGTTCCACACATTGTCTTCCAAAAAATAAAAAACTTAAAAGTATGCTTGGAATAGTGAATATGCCAAATCTGTGTGCAACTTATGGCAACTACAGGAGACTAATAGTAATTTTTATTCTCTACAAAATGAAACTCATTTCTTTTTAATGGTAATATGTTTGCTTAAAGTGCGTCTCTTCAGGCAGACAGAGGAAAAACTATAGAGACCTCACACAAATAGCTCTTTTGATATTCTTTCTGATAAGGCCACCCTTTTAGAGAACAAAAATTAGGTTTGGCCGCACATTGTAACATCCATGTGTTTGACCATTGAACGCAATGTGTGGCCATTAGAAATAAAAGAAAAATCAATAGGGTTTCATTAAAACAGCAGGCAATCAGGGCTACGGCACTAGCTTAATTACAGTTTCAGTAGCATTTGCTTTAATTGGAAAGAATAAAAGAAGTGAAGTGGAGTGAATGAAGAAATTAGCATATCTATCACTGTTGTCACATTGTACTGTGGCCTTAAAGCACTCTTTGCTCTTTAGTATCCCCAATGCTTTGTGAGGCCTTGAAAAAATACGGAAAGGCAATTAGCAAATAATCAGACTGCACCTTTGCAGGATTCTAATGAAAGATCTTTATAATGTTGGAAATATATTTTTTCATCTTTATTTTACACAGCAGATATAACTTGCATCAGTTGCATGTGTACAGCGTTGTGCATGCATATGTATAACCGATAGAAGAAGAAGAGGTTTGTACTGTGTGTTTGATGGTCTCCAGTGGGAGTTATCTTGCAGACTGCTGTCACAGAAAAAGTTCTCTTCATAGATCAGGAACCTTCAACAAATACGTCACTGCCCAGGCAGCTTAGTAAAAACGCAAGAAATGAAGCTGGGACAGACAACTGTGTCTCCTGAGCTTGTGGCAGGGGCAGCAGGAGGGCACATCCAGATTCATGCTGCCCTCAGCCATGGACCAGTAGGTATCAACAATGTTATGGCCCCAACTGCCCCTTAGTCCCCTACAAAAGGAGAGGATGCACAGCTGATGTCCTGTAAAATCCACTGCCAGGCTCCCAGCTGGCTCTTGGTGGGCCCCCAGGACTTCCATGAGCTTCAGGTCTAGACCTAAGCCAACAGCTACTCCTTCTGGAGAAGACAAGCCACCCCATCTGATCTTTTGGGACCATCACAGTGAGCAACAGAGCAGGTATCACCTCCAGAACCAGCAATCTGAGAGTGACACCATCCACGGGACATGTGTTTGGCCTCCTGCTAGACCAACCTTAAAAGCTAAAGTTATCAAAGATATTTCTTTATAGGTATTTTCATTTTGTGGATTCATTGTCAGCAACCAAATCAGATCTGGGGCTGTTCATTTCACATCTATCTTACCCTATCAGAATTAGGAATAAAACTCTTCCTTCATGCTTACAGAGATCAACCACTAAAGTGGCATTTTTACCTCTTCTGGGCAGACATCTGTTGAAGCCAACAGCTACACTAAAGCTCAGCTAATATTAGTGAGATCACAGGTAGGCCAAAAATTATGTAAAAGAGCTAATATATTATTCTCACTACTCCTGAAAAGTTAATTCGAATGTCAATTATCGTCTTGTTATTAAATTGTTCATAAAGCAATCATGACTTTCATGGATTAATTCACTCCTTGAAATTATTATGTGATTATTTGGGGGGGAAAAATGTTTGTATTCAGGGATTGTTCATGAATGATTCATTACAACTCATTTTGAATATTTTGACAAAATTTATTCTGCATTGTGCATCCCATCTCTTACACAAGGCTCAATAGATACATGATTTTGCAATTTTTTTAACCTTTCTCTTCTCTCTGTGACATAAGAACTCAGGTTTCTTTGAGATGCACCATATTTCTATGACTATCATTTCCCAACTTCTTAAAGGATTTTGTAGAGTATGAGGGCTCCGAATGCATATGCAAAGATGGCATGTTTGGATAACATTGCACAAAGAGACACCAGAGATCAGGGAGCAGAATTTGGACCAAAATTCTGGGAGTGAAAAATATGGGACAGCACCTATGTTTGTAAAGATAAATAAATGCCTAAATACGTAGGTAGGTGCTGAGACCAATTTAAATCATCCTCTCAGCAGTGGATGGTGTCAAACTCAAATCAAAAATCAGTGTAAATTAGGCACCTGCAGGGTATAAGTCTCAGTCAGTTGGCAGTTGCAAGTTTGCTTGTGAAAATATTATGTGTTCACTATTTCCATCTTGTATTCATGGCCCTACCTTTATGGGAAAAAGAAAAAAGTCAAAGGAGTTGTAAAATGAGGAAAGACACCAAAACTCCTAGTCATTTTTGGAACTGTAATAAAATTATTATTTGTAATAAAATTTCTGAATGGGCAAACACTCCTGTGGTTCATACCAGACTAGCACAGATCCCTGAAGTTCACCATTGTTCTCTCCCAACTTGAGGACCAAAACTTGTATCCCAAAGTCACTGGTGGAGCAGCTGCCCAGGAGCTCTGAAACACCAGAAGATGGTGACATGAGTACAAAGACACGGAACCAGCTCCCCAGAAAGGAGCTGGAAAGAAGGCAGTGCAGGGAGACAAAGGTTTTGATAAACTACTACAAACAAACGTGAATGGAATTAATTGCAGGTTTGATGCTGTTTTAAGCACTGTTGAATAAAGCATCCCTTTACGCAGCTACTATTGAATTAACTTCCTAAAGTTACTGCAAATGCCTTTTGGCCAGAGGATTCTTGAAGGGCAGAAATATATTTATGGAGTGGAAACCCAATTTGAGGAGGAACTTCCACAGGCACAAACAAATGCCTCAAACCAGTTTGGCAGTACGTGATAACTATTCATAATTAAAGGTTAAAGTATACTTAAACCAGTTTGGCAGTTAAAAACAATTTTAATTGAAAATATACATTTGTAATTGCAAATGGAAAGATTTCCTGTAATAGCAGTAACAGACCCATTTTCTAATAAGGTGAACAATACAGTTGATGACTGAAGCATCTGTATATAGTTACATACAGCATTTCTGTACTGCAGGCTGCCAATTTATTTCAGCAGTGAAAAGCTTGATTTATTGTTTGTAGCATTACCATCTGTTGTAGTTATTACAGAAATTATATATAAACCAGTTAGTAAACACTTTGCCCCATTGTCTGTTGTTTTGATAATCACCCATAATAACATCTAGCATCAATATGGTCTTTAAACCCGATTTGGGAGTTAATGGAATAAGAGGAGGCAGTCAGTATATGCACCAGGGTAATGTCATTAGGAATGTTTGTGAAGAACAAATTAAATCAGTTGTAAATTGTGCTCTCAAGTCAGCCAGAAAACCAGTCTTGTTCAGGAGAAGGGATTTATATTTTAACCTCGTGCAGAAAATGTACTTAAGCAGATTAAAATAAAATAGGGACTTCGTCGATGGATGTAAATGGTAATTGCTGGAGCTCTAATGGCTTCCTGTTGGCTATGTCATGCAGTGGGCACAGCTATTTTAAAGTTAACCAGTGCTTGAGGTCATACTTTTACAGATTCAGTCATTAAATAGGACTAGACATGTCACTAAATGGCTGATTATTCAAATGATGAGCCTGCTCAAAAGTTACCCACCTCATACGCTGGACAGAGGATTACCAAAAAAAAAAAAAAGGTAGAGTTGAAATAAAATAAAGATGAAATGAATTCAAGCATAAGTCAATAGAAGCGTCTGAATGGGGTCTCATTTGTTTTGGATGGCAGGCTCTGCTTTGTATCAGTTTGTAGCAGTTGGTTAAATTATTCACGCTGGGCTTTTTCTTGTGTACAAATAGTTTTATGTATTAGAAGCGCAGTCTCTCAATAAATTATCATACACTGAAGTATTATCTGTATGAGAAGTTGTACAGGTTGCAGGTATATGAGAAACAGATTTATTATATACTGGTGCAATTTATTATGTGCCTGTGACCATTTTACTTGCCCACCTACATGTCAGCAGTGTAATGTTGTTCTAGCATCATTTTAGTGATATACTGTAAAGTCGAATGCAGAGTTTTCTGAAGACTGCATGAACCTTTTCTTCCAAAACAAAATATCACTTCTCATAGCTAATCTTCTCCTTGTTTCATCTGCACCAAGGATGATCAATATGGTCTTGTTTATAAGTGAAATAATAAATGTATAGTCTGAGTTCCAGTCATATTTGAATTAGTAAAAATGGCAACTGTCAGGATAAAAATAATGGTGTTCAGAGAGTGGTAGGTAAGAAATAACCACTAAAATTTAAAACACAAACTATATCTTTGCACGGTTGTTATGAGTAGATTGACTTCCCTGACAGGGCACATGAGCTTTAGATCTTGCCAAGGAAAAATGGAGAGGAGCAAGTTGGTTTCCAGGGCTGAGGGCATCCCAAAGAAATCCTGTCGATGTCACCTTCTCACTGTGCCATCAACCTGGTGATGATTCCTCCACCGAGTGAACTGAGAAGGAAAGAGCTGTCATGGAGAGAGGTTCTCTGAGCTTTACGAGCAAAACCAAGGTATTATCTCTGCCTAGAAATGCCCAGGCTGCCCATGCAGATCCCAGAGCACAGCTGGTACGTGCTGCTGGAGAGATGGATGGGCAGATGTGTAAAATCCAGATGTTTGATACCAGGCTGAGCTTCTGAGCAAGTGGTGGAATGATTCAGAGAACATAAATATGGGGTTTGCCCCACAGAGCTTCCAAAACATGAAGAAACAAAATCAAAGGGGAAAAACTTTGGTGTTCAATGGCCTGGGGAGAAACTGTGGAGATTTAGCTAAGGAAAAAATAAGAAGGATGAAACCTGCAGGTGGGAATTAGAAACCCAAAGAGAGAGGGGGGGGGGGAAAAAAGTAAAAAAAAAGGAATGTGTTTGGAATATTTTATGTATGAAACAACTTGAGGGAGAAAGTATTTTTCATAAACTAATACAATTATTTTAATTAAAAATCCTTAAAATATTAATGGAAAGCCTCTGAAGGCAGAGTTAATTATAGCTGTGCCACTCACACAGCCATAGTTAAGGCTTTGTCAGGATCTCCATTATGAATGCTGGTATTTGAGAGGTAATAACTCAGTCAGCTGAAATTTCCTAATGGGTAAAACTTCATGTTAAAGTTCTCAAAATCAGTGTGATTTTTTTCTTGTGTTTCCTTTGTTGGCCACATTTCTTACTCGATTTGGTTCTTTCAAAAGAATGGAGAGACACCGCGTTTGAATGTTTGGATAGACGGTTAAAAGAATCAAGGTTACTTCAGTTTCATTTTTGCCACAACCAAGGGCTGTACTCAGATGCAAGTGGGATTGTAGACTCTTCGGCACAAATTTTATGCATTGCAGGAGTAAAATATACCTTTTATTGTTTGCATTAACATTTTTCTTGATTTCTTAGGAATTTAAAATTAAAGACGTTACCAAATAGCACCTCTCACCCATGCAGAGAAGAAACTGTTGGTATATAGCAGTAAATTTAATGCACGAAACATCGTCCACATTTATTTATTTTTAATTTCAAATAAGTTTCCTTCACTTCTGCAGATGAAGGGGCTTTGTTATTTTCCAACTAAAAAAAAAAGAGTACAAGATAAATTTATGTCATTCCTGAAAGCAAAATGTGCTGATAAATATCAGAGTTCTATTCTTTGCCTAAACTCAGCCATTAAACCACTTTCATTCTGGTGAGAGATCTGGCTTGCGTACACCATATTAGTGTGAAAATTACCCTAAATACGAATGTAACATCATTGCTTGCAGGCTAATGGCTAATATTGTATGCAGTGGAAAAAAAAAAATCATTGCCTGCATGTTTACTATGTCATTTGCGTTTGTTCTGCTGGCTGATTTTCATAGCATATTACAGCTGCTGGGGGAGAGGAGGAACTGGAGAAAATGCACAGAGTTTCGTTGCAAGCATCATTCTATATCCACACAATACTGTTACCTTGTGCTTTGTAAAGATATCTGCCAGCAGGTAGAAATGCATTCCTTTCTCGCTACTACATAGGATTATTTGGTAACCATTTAATGAAAGATTGCAATATGCTAGTAGCAGAACATTTTTTCACCTGCTGGGTAGTTGTTCAACTCAACCTACTTAAAGAGATGGGCTACCATGAGCACACAAAGACACAGCCCTGAATAGCCTATCAGTGATTTCTCTTTTTTTAAACAATATCTATCCCAGTATTATGCAGTCACTGTAGTTATTACAAAGTAAAGCATGGACACTCCACAAGTTTGAAATGTGAATGTTGTAATAAGAAAAAATTACATTTGTTTCGTTTTCTGTCCTTGTTACTTTCTTCCTTGTGATAATAGATTCAGATTTTGTGCCATTATCTGGTCTTATTAAAGGAAAGTGGTATCAAATTTAATACTTCCTATATAAAGTAAGAGAGCACCTGCTCATAAAATGTATTTTCCATGCACCTCGCAAAATACAGGGAAATTAACAAAATGGCTCTTCTATATTAGAACAAGGGCACAACTGTTACTATCTGTATAAGATTGATTTTGATGAAGATTATAGGAATGGTATTTGTCTGACAATGCCAAGCACTCAAAATTTATCCTTTTTGTGTTTTTTTTATTCAAAATTGTTCATTCTTAATGTGACATTGCAAGAACTATTTTTCTAAATTATAGCTTTTTTAATATAGGTTTTAGAAAGTACATCTATGTCAGAATTTTTTTCATATATAATGTCTTGGATTGTATTATCACATAGACATGATGTACAAGACTAGACCCTTAATGTGTGAGAAGATGTAGCCTTTATTGGATAAAACACATGCTAACCTGGAAAATGGGACGTGTATCATCAAATCAAAATCTGCATTATGCATGAGACTCCTCAGTTTGGAACAAGACCATCAGCTAGAGCAAAATGTATCTGTCCCTGACAGCAGGAGCATTTTAACCAAACCAAGATTTCACCTCTTTCTCTTGTAAGGTGCCTGCAACCCTGTGTTAATGAGATTTTTAGTTATACAAAAGCCAGGCTTACTGACCAGTCTTTCCAGACCAAAATGCTGTTGAACATTTGCTCCTCACCATGACAAAGCATCAGGGCAACCCACCACCTGCACCCCTTGCTTCTCAGGTGACATCAGGTCCATCCAACCTTGCTTCTCTCCTAGAGATGAGCAGACCCATTGCGTATTGCCTGCCCAAGATTTTTGATGGCAGACAAGACTGGAAGCCAATGACACCACTGCAAAACCTCTGGAAGAACCTTCTTGCTTAGCGGAATCACCAATGGCTCTGTTAAATCACTTCTCCTGTAGTGATGGAGAGATGAAAGGGACCAAAGCTGGAGATCAGTCTCTGATTCACAGTTGCAGCAGCAGGAGATGCAGGGAAAGAGGGAAAAACAGGTCAGGAAAGGAGGAGAGGTGATGAAGTATGCACAAAATCTGATTTTGAATAGGTGATCTAAGATGAGGTGTTTCTGACGGTGTTTCTGCATCTGAGTCATAAAGCTAAAAGGTTTTACAAGATAGCAAGAAGATTTTAGCCATTTTTTCCCTCCAAAAAATTATTGTAAGGTTATGTGGCATCACGGCATTGCCCTGCCCATCCCCTATATTGGTCCAAGTAATGGTTCTCCCAACTCAAATGAGAAGCACTGCTTATTTACATCCATAACACATCGCTGTTTGGTAATGTCAGGCTCTGAGATTCAGGGCAACAAAGTGCAATGCATATTGTATTTTATTGGTGATTGAAATAGAGAAAAATGGTTTCTTTTGAATTAGCTGGTCCTGGCAGGTTGCAGGCAGCCAAGCTTGAAGGAAAAGATGAAGTGAACACTTCTTGGACCACATCACTCTTTTAAATATAGCACACCATTAAGTCCAGCTTGGTTTTACATTCTTGCAACATGACTCTTGTTTCAGTTATTTACTTCTGTTTCCACATAAACGTGGGAATTCATAATCCACAGATGCTGCCTATCCATTGTACTGTACTGAAACAGCATGTGCTGAACTCTTGAACTGTAAAATGTATTGATTATTGTTTCCTTTTGTAATTTTTATTTACTCACAGGAAGATTGCTCTTTATTACTCTTCTCAGCATTTCCTTTATATATATATATTGTTTCTTCTGTAAGGCCCAGACTCAGGTCCACAATTAAGCACTTCCGTGCAAAGAGAACAAAAATCTTGTCTGAGCTGCAGTTACTCTAGAAACCTCAAACTGCAAACGCTTGCAAGAGAGAGTAAATATATGCAAGATGCTGATTACTCACACATGCAAGTGATTGTAGGTCTTAGTCCAACAGGAAATAACAACAGCGGAAGAGAACTGGAAATTCTTGGGGTGAGTTATTTGACAATTTTGTTATGGCAGTGTTGCTAGTTACTCTGTAAGGGAGCTGTGGAATTGTCTTAAATAAATTGAAGATTTCCAGGGTATTGTTGCAAAAGAATGGGAGAAATTTGTAAGCTATTGACTGCTTAAATCTCATTTATTGATGCCCCATTGCACTGTTAGAATGAGAGCCACAGACAAACTGTTATTATTGTGCAGAAGCTTGGTTTTGACTTGGTTAACCATGATAAGAAGGATATACTGGTTCTTGTAAGGATACCGACATGGTAGCATTTCTTATAAAATGCTTCTAGATTTGAAGTGGTGTAAAACCTCTCTATGTTCTCTCTGCTAAAATACCAATTAGTGACACCAGATGTGGTAATTGTGCAGAGGGTTTAGCTAAGGCTGATCTTGCCTACTGTTCCCCAGGCCAACAAATACATCAACAGAAGGATCTTACACTTTGTTTTTGTTCAGTATCAGGAATGAACTTGTAGTCACGTAACAATTTCATTAAGAAAGCTTTAACAATGATTTCACATTAAAGGATTGTTTAATTTGCACAAACATGGGGAAATGTTTAAAAAAAAAATAACCAGACACACCTTTGGCTGTGTTGCAAATCTGTAGTTCACACTGATGGTGACAGAGAGTTTAACACTATCTACAACACCGCCAAAGCCCATCTTTTGACCCGGTGATGTAACTGATACTCAAGAACATAAAGCAAAACCAAAGCAAAACTCTCAGATAGATTGTGCAGTTCACCTGGACTTGTTCCATGAGTAAATAATTTGGGATGTTTGCTTTGGCTCAAAACCAGCCATGAAAAAAATGAAAAGGGCCAAATTCACTGTTGGTATTAAATAAGTGTGATTCCCTTGGGATGACTGTAACATATCATTTTTTTCCAAGTATTTAGGTACCACCCCTGTATCGCCAAATACCTCTTAACAGACAGCTATGTGAATTATAGACACCACGCTGTTATCTTTTACAGACTTATGAACTCTCAGGCATCAATAATTACACAAGCAAAGAATCAGAGAACTGGAGAATTTAGGTATATCAAAACCATGAACACATGACAGTTAGACCACAGAAAAACAGGAAAAGCAAAAACAAGAGGTAAAAGATAGGGCATCTCCTCCAAAACAAAACATTGGTCTCCATTCATGCTTTCTTATGAGAACATGTTGCATCAGATATCACAGTTCCATAAATATCAATTAAGATTACAGATTAATTTAGTTCTTTGTTACCAACCCTGTCCACAGGAATCACGTGGATGCTGATTTGGATTGCAGAAAGAATTGTATAAACTGGCCACTGAGCTTAATTGAATTGTAACCAGGCCACAACTCTAAAAAGAAAAAAGGCTGCACAGTCCTAAAAATGTAAACATATGCTGTATTTTATAGGATCAATCACAGTTACTACCTTTAATTAATGATCCAGCTCCATGTCTGACCAATAAGTTTATAAATCTGGCAAACTTCACCATCATGGCAATGAGCAGACATACGTGAAGAAACCCCAGCTTCTGGCCAGGTTTGTGTCTGGGATAAACAACGGTGCTTGTCCCCCCGCCAAAAGCCATTTACTCACACTCACTCACATATACACAGCCAGCCACAAATATAGTCTCAACACTCAGGGAAAACCAGATTTAGAAATTGTCTGTCTGGAAAAATAATCCCAAGCAGCTCTTGCAGAGCAGCTAATTCTCCAGGGCTCTCTCCTCCCACTCTGTGGACACTCGCACTCCAATGGCTCCTTCGAGCTCCTTTGGGGAGCTCATGACGCTAAACTGCACAAAAAAAAAAAAAAAAAACCGCTTTGAGTGTGGTATTAAAGTATCTAAACTGGGAATTACTGAACAATCATTATCGTGCTTGAAATTTAAACCCCACCCTTGTTCCATGCTCACTCCCTTGCACACACGAGCTCTTCTTATTAAAAAATACAGCTCTAAGCAAGGAGGGAAAAAGACATGTTATTCCAGAACAAGGATCTCAATTGATTTTATCTGGACTTTTGGCAGATTTTAAGAGCAAAGTTTTCAAAGGCTTATGTCAGTTTGCAGCTTCTTTCAGTAGCTGAGCCCAGCCAGGAGTTCAGGTAAACCATGCTTTGTTCCTGAAGTTAGGATTTGGGGGGTTTGTATTCATCTTCAACATCCAGTCCTCCTTTTACACATGCTGCAATCCAAAGAGACCCATATCAAATGGCTGCAAAGTAGCACATGGTCTACAAATGTGAGATGAAATGGTAGCCCTGCCACTGAATGTCTTCTCTTTCATGACTGCATTTCAGATCTACCTTTGTTTTTTTTCTGGTGTCTCCAGGCTAGCACCAAAAATCCAAGACCTAATTTTATGTCCTTCTTATTTCTCTTGTTGCATTTGATGCTATAAGAGGGTTTTCCATCCTTCACGTTCCCTTTCCAATGGACTCTGAGAATCTTCTGCAGGTGTTCACATTGCCATGAGCTTTCCTATCAGTTGCTGTCCCCAGTCCCAACCTCTAACAACAAGGAGGTACAGCAGCACTTTTCCATGCTCTGTATTTTATTTCCAACATTTAGGATTTTACAGGAGCCAAAAACCATCTGACACCCTCATTGCAGCAAGACAGAGGAAAAAGACCAGGAAAACCTGTAATATTTCCACTGCCAGATTTATGGAAAGAAAATAGTACATGACCTTTATGATTCTGTCATTATGAGCCACTTTTCAGGGCAGTTTCAAGAGAATATCTGAACAGTTCTTTGCTTTTCTACCTGAAATAAAACACTACCAAATTTCTAGTCTTCAAAGTAGACAAGTAAATTTACTTTATCCAAAGGCCATTGAGCAGGACATCAGCACAGTGCCTTCAGCTAAATGAGTTTCACAAGTAAAACGAATCCTCCTAGTACCAATGAATCACACCACCAGATTTGCCGTTTGGCCAGGGGGATTATTGCTCAGTTTCGAGATCATTTCTGATGTTATTTTCTTGAGTTGGCCAGCTGAGCAGGCACCAGCCTGACAAATTTGGGGATCCTCTAAACTGTGCTTCCAGCACACCAAGTTTTAAAGCAAGTTTAATTCTGCAGTGTTCCCCTGTTTTGGTGCTTTTGGAGGTTCCATTGGGCAAATATTTGCCTTGCTTGCTTGCTGAGCAACTTTGAACATCTAGGTGATGGCCATCTTTGTCTTCCTCCTTTCCTCCTCCTCCTCCTCCTCTGTGACATTTTTCAAAACTTTGTGCAGATATTGATGGATTGATTAACAGAATAATGAACAGAGGCATTTAGGTAACTATGTGCTAAACTCCAACCACCTGCTTAAAATCTTCCTTAGTAACAGACTTTTCTTCAGTAGTCAATAAAGAGGAAAAATAGCCCTAAGGTTTCAAGTTGCCCAGTATGCAACTAACACCATCTCTTCATTTATTTGTGTATTTCAGAGGTATATTTTAAGGATTTTTTTTTCACAGTATCACAGTATCACAGTATGTTTGGGATTGGAAGGGACCTCAAAAGATCATCTAGTCCAATCCCCCTGCTGGAGCAGGAATGCCCAGGTGAGGTCGCACAGGAACATGTCCAGGCGGGTTTTGAATGTCTCCAGAGAAGGAGACTCCACAACCTCCCTGGGCAGCCTGGGCCAGTGCTCTGTCACCCTCACTGAGAAGAAGTTTTTTCTCAAATTTAAGCGGAACCTCTTGTGTTCCAGCTTGATCCCATTACCCCTTGTCCTATCATTGTTTGCCACCGAGAAGAGCCTGGCTCCATCCTCATGGCACTCACCCTTTATATATTTATAAACATTAATGAGGTCCCCCCTTAGTCTCCTCTTCTCCAAACTAAAGAGACCCAGCTCCCTCAGCCTTTCTTCATAAGGGAGGTGCTCCACTCCCTTAATCATCTTGGTTGCCCTACGCTGGACCCTCTCCAGCAGTTCCCTGTCCTTCTTGAACTGAGGGGCCCAGAACTGGACACAATATTCCAGGTGTGGTCTCACCAGGGCGGAGTAGAGGGGAAGGAGGACCTCTCTCGATCTACTAGCCACCCCCCTTCTAATACACCCCAGGATGCCATTGGCCTTCCTGGCCACAAGGGCACAGTGCTTTTTTTTTGCTTGCTTTTTTCACAGTTCAAAACATGGACTATGAAATGCAGACACAGCCTTTGGCTTTAGATTGTGCCCAAGAAGCTGATAGTGGGATGCACAGGTAGTGGTCCTTGTGGCAGGAGAACCAGGGCAGCCAACACCCGCATTTCTGATTTCTGGCCTGACTTCACCAAAACTTTAAACTAAGAAGCATTTCTGCAGCTATTAACAAACAAACAAATAAATAAATACATAAAAATTCTATAGCAATTACTGTAAGAATAATATTAATAGATTTTAAAAATTGAAAGTTATGGGTGAGCTATACTGATTTTTCATTACTTTGTTGTAAGGTGCCTTGAGGAACTTGCAGCAAAACACACTATAAATTTTGCCACACTCTCAAGCTTCTGCAAATTGACTCACTACTACTATTTGAAGTCCTGTCAAAGCATGTTCATAACAATACAAGCAGCTTCTTTTTAGTTCTTCCAACTTGAAGGCTAGGTCAAG
This sequence comes from Columba livia, assembly GCF_036013475.1. Taxonomy (NCBI): domain Eukaryota; kingdom Metazoa; phylum Chordata; class Aves; order Columbiformes; family Columbidae; genus Columba; species Columba livia. The sequence goes on from NC_088607.1 coordinate 4,701,526, forward strand.
GGCATTATGTTCAATCATTTAGTAAAAGACTAACAGCTGCCTGTCTTGTCTGCGAATAGGTGAGTGACATCCAAAAGAGACTGAGCCTTTTAGGAGAGCTCATCCCACTTACTTCAACCACCTAGAGGCAAGTCAAGCCCTCATAATGAAGGGTTTGGGCTCACAGGGCTCTCCCTTGGCTCCCTGCTCTGGGACAGGGTCCCAGACATCCCATAGGCACCTGCAACCCTCAGACAGAAAATTTTGTCCTGGGTAGCCTTGGTCTGGCTGTTGCAGGTACCTATCTAGTCCCTCAGGCCATTCCTGCCCCAGGGACTCAGGAATCAGTGCTCTGGGTTGTTTTCCTATCCTCAGATTGCAGAAAAAGGCTCCAGAGATGTGTGATACCTGGGTAGGATGGATAAGGCTCCCGTGTTTTTCCACAAGTTTTCTGTTCATCTCAGTTCTCTTCTCTTCTCTTCTCTTCTCTTCTCTTCTCTTCTCTTCTCTTCTCTTCTCTTCTCTTCTCTTCTCTTCTCTTCTCTTCTCTTCTCTTCTCTTCCCTTCCCTTCCCTTCCCTTCCCTTCCCTTCCCTTCCCTTCCCTTCCCTTCCCTTCCCTTCCCTTCCCTTCCCTTCCCTTCCCTTCCCTTCCCTTCCCTTCCCTTCCCTTCCCTCCTCTCCCTCTCCCTCTCCCTCTCCCTCTCCCTCTCCCTCTCCCTCTCCCTCTCCCTCTCCCTCTCCCTCTCCCTCTCCCTCTCCCTCTCCCTCTCCCTCTCCCTCTCCCTCTCCCTCTCCCTCTCCCTCTCCCTCTCCTCTCTCTCTCCTCTCTCTCTCCTCCTCTCTCCTAATACAAGAGGACACCCAGATCGGCAGAGTACAGTGTATTCTAGCACCAATATCTGTGTATTTTCGCTGTAAAAACCCTGCAGCTGCTATGAGCCGCCTGACCCTCCTGCAGCCTCTGTTGCTGAGCACATCGCAGGTTCCCTGCCTGATTAATACCCCGTGACAGAGCAGGGCAGGAAAGCTGGATGTGTGGGAGTTCACAGATGGATATTTTTGTTATTTTAATTTGCTCGGTGACAGCTTTCAGAGACCGTACACCAGCAAAAGCCTCTTTCTGCAATAGTTGGAAGAGTCAAAAGTGAAAACCTTTTCAATTTTTACAACTTTGCCTCTGTGGCAGGCTAAGTCATTTCAGAGACTTCCTGGGCAATTTGTCTGGGATCAGGCTATTTCCCCAAGCATCCAGAAAAAAAAAAAAAATCACTTTTGTTTTTTTGTTCAGCAGGTTCACAAACAACATGAAAAAAAGGCACCTGAAAAACAAGCACATCACTAACACTAAGCAAAGAAGCTGCAAAAGAGATAACGCAAAGTGGTAGCCCTTAAAAAAAGAAAATATGTGCAATCTTCTCAGCAGCAGTTATTGCCTCGTCTTAACATTTTTATTTCAGTCTTTGAAGCTCTGATACTTTCGTTTTCATTTCACACCACCAACATTCAGATTGTGTTTCTTTTTAGCCACTGACTGATATATTAAAACTTCTCTATATATTAAAGCATACCCATAGGTCTGAATATGGATGTCCAGAAGGCAAAAATAGTAACTTGGGCAAATAAAGAAGAAGGTTAGATTATGTCATTTCTGATCATTTCTGTTTGATTTTAATAATCATCACAAGTAATTAGAGTCTTTATATAACTTCAGTTTTGGAACAAGTGTTTAAACTTGCATTTGTCATTAAAGAACTGAATCTCAAACGCTTACTTGGCCAAAACTTAGGTAAGTTCTGGCCAACTCCAGGAGTGTTACCGGCCACATGCACAGTCTGTCCCTCCCTGAAGTCACAGCTGGATTCTGTGCCATCAGTTTTACAATTTCCAGGCTGTCCTAAAGCAAAAAGAAAGCCTTATGCAGAACCTCCCCTGGCCTTACTGCCAAACCCTTTCCTCAGTTTCACTCACAAAGAACTTCAAGAACAAACTTAACTTTTCTAAACAAAAATAATTTCATCATTTTGTGTGGCATTAACACCCTGCTATTTCTATATGTTATCTATATTTTTCTTGTTGACATTCAACCAATTCAGAGCTAAAAATCCATCCTGCACTTTTTCTGGGGTCGTAAATCATAAAAAGGTTATATTTTATGAAAGCTGAAGCTGAGAAGTAAACAGCATATTTGTATCAAAAGAGTTTCATCTATTAAGCAGCAATGACAGGGCCCTCTGGGCCAAAATCTAGTTTTCTTACTTAAAAAGCTTAGTTCTTTTGTAGACTCCTGCAGGGACCTATAACAGTTGGAATTGGGTTTTTTATGCCTTTGAGGCCTCCAAATGAATGTTACAGTTTTCCATTATTTTCTTTTTTCTTTTGAGAGAACGAGGCTACCTGCTTATTGCCTAAAACCTGCACCCTGCAATTGTTCTGTTGTAAAATCTGTCTTCCAGCCAGTAGCCTCACATACGACGAGGCACCCGTAGCTCTGCCTTTCCATTTTGCCCAATGCAGGGTAAAACAAACGAGAAAAGAATTGCAGCAAGCAACCGCAGGCAGCGTCTATTCAAAATTTCCCACTAAACTTTCTGTATCTGCAAGATTTCTGAAAATACCTGCAAAGACGTGGGTGCCTTCGCTTTATATCCTGCAAATGTGCGTGTTTTTATTGAGATACTCACGTCTCAGCGATTGCAGAGGAAGCATCGGTCCCTGGGAGCTGACGGTTCAGATGGGCTCATTTCTTTCCCCATCTCTGTGATTTTAACTCAGAGGCAGATGCTCCGTCGTTTCTCTCCAGTTGCTGGGAATTGGACACCTCAGTATGTCGGAGGGTCTCAGGTTTTGCATCTCTGTCTCCCACTTCTGAAATACCTCTCCATTGCATCTGGAACTGTGAGGACAAAGATGTTAGGTCTGTGTGGTGCCGTGACACTGTGGTGTTGGGAGTCACTAACATACCTAAAATATTGCCAGCGATTTCTGAGTGATTGCTCGGAGTGTAGAGCATTAAACACACGTGAATAAATCTTTGCAGGATCAGGACCTGAATGCAGTAACTTTTGCCATTTTCACATAGCAAACAACCTCGACTCGCACTGGGGCAGGTTCCTTCCAGGTACAACCCAACGGTTCTCAAGTTGCACCAAAGCCGAATTTGGCTCAGCACCCACCGTGATCGTCGTCTGATTCACCCAAGCACCGGCACGGCTGAAATCCCCCGGACTGCTTGGTGACATGCTATACATGTGAAATGAAGATGTCACTCTGCATCTTTTTTCTTATTAAAATGTTGCTATTAGTCCGCTTTCGGTTATTAGAAGATGATAGACCTGACCCTTTTTGAATGGCATAATTTCCAGTTGTGAATATCTATATATTACACTCTGATTACATCACAAGCACAAGCTCAGAGTCAGCAAATTTACCACCTCTAGACTAGTAGAATAATCACTAACAATTAACAAAATGATATATCCAAGTCACAGTAATCTTTTTAGCCACTTTGAACATATATTTGTTCTTTTGATGTCCTGTGTGAATAGGAGTGCTTTATCTGACTGATGATGGGCTAAACAATGGTTCAGAGTTGTAATATAGAACTCAATTTGCTGGAACTATCATCTGAAAGGCCTGGACGATTTATTGAACACTGCAGATGAAAGAAAGGGGAAAAAAAATTTAAAAACTGACCACTTCTAAAATGAAGAAAATAGAGCAGTAAAGGGTATTGTAATATACTTTAATCTTCCTTAATGTAGAAAAATATGAAATGCCATTAAAGCCTCCTTTGAAATGGATGTGTCCGCATGGCTTGAGCACCAAAATCTAGTTAATGAATCTATTGTTAAAGCAAATAAACAGGAAAGCAGCAGAGTAGGAGTGATCTGTGCTTTATACTGACTAATTCAGAAGATGAAAGCAGAGAAAAATTAAAGTTAAATTCATATAAATATTACAGCTAAGGAGAATAGTTGCAGGTGTTAAAAAAGAGAGAGAGAGACAGAGAAAAGGTAAAGCATGAATTTTCATTCAATTCACAAGTCACAATCAGGAGACATTTTTTGTATAAGAGCAAAGTCAGGCAAGATGAAAGCTTTTCGAGGGGCACAATAATTAACATTTTAAAAGGTTTTAGCAATAAAATAATGATTCCACAATAACAGCAATTTAATCATTTTATTTGAGAAATTAAATTGATTGCTAGTGTTCATTTGTAAGAAGTGGCATTTACTGCATTTGTAAGAAGTTATCAAATCATGTTTCCATTTTAATAGTTGGGGTTTTTTTTAATACGCATTCAACATTCAGACAGAGAAGAGATGCCGCAGTCATTTATCTGCTTAAATGGTCATGCCTGATGCTGCATTTTTTATGCATACATCCATGTTTATAGTATGAATAAATACTGTTACTAAATGTCAGGCAAGAGCAAGGTAGAGCAGGGTGATGTCACCCCCCACAGCCAGAGGAGCAGAGGTGCAGTCAGTGCAAGAATTATTTAGCACCAGAGCAGTGATTTCATCCCAAAGTCATACGAGCATCTGGAGAACTTCACATGGGGCTGGACACACTTCCACCATGACACACCAGTAATTGGCAGCATGTTGCTGACGATGTCTCTTGTAAGCCTCTGAGGATGCTGGAAAGGGAGAAGATGTCTCCAGAAGTCTGAAATGGTCCAGCTGTGAGCTCACCACCACTGCAGCATCTCAAGCTGACATCTTTCTGAGCAGAGGGGTTGGAATCTTAGAATCATTTTGGTTGGAAGAGATCCTCAAGATCATCAAGTCCTACCATAACCTAAATCTACCACTAAACCATGTCTATATGTCTTTTAAACCCCTCCAGGGATGGTGACTCCACCACTTCCCTGGGCAGCCTGTTCCAATGCTTTACAACCCTTTCAGTGAAGAAATGTTTCCTAAATCCAATTTGAACCTTCCCTGGCAAGACCTGAGGCCATTTCCTCTCATCCTAAAGAGACCCACTGCTTTTCTTATCCTGGCCTAGGGTGGGGAAGGTGGAGGATGGTTGTGCCCATACAAAGGTACGAGGCACCTGGGCTTGGTTGGGAGCAGCCTGGAGGAGACCTGGCTCTTCACTGAACAGTGACATGTGGTCTCCATGCGAGGAGCATCTCTCGGAGCTGCTGAGGTCAATGGAAAGACTTGCATCAGTTCCAGTGGGTGCAAACACAGGCTCATTTCATGTAGAATAAATACACACATATATATACATATACATACAAAATCCTTCCATGAGCTAACACAAAGTATGCAAGACGGGCCCAGCTCCACTTCAGTTTAGGTCCATGAGAGAACAACAGAGTCCTAACCCTACACGTCTTTTGCAATAATTAAATCATGGCACAGATAAAGTGAGCAAATCGTATATCATCTCAACCAGACTATCCATATAATTGTCAAAATCTAATTTCAATGACAGATCCGCTGCAGCATACGTTTTGTGTACATCTAATGAATTTGTATTTCCAGCCCATATATTTTAACTTTCTGATTGCGTTAGTTCTTTGGTAGAGTGTCCACACACCAAATAAACATCTCTAAGATAATGATAATGCACCACTCTGATTCTATGTCTGTCCAGATCAGCATGTAAGATGAAATGAGGCTCTCATAGCTGAAAGTGGTGTGTGCTCTTTTCCTTCCCCTCCCTAAAATGTGCATTGTTCAAAATTGGGCTATTTCAATTTTCCTTTTAAAACCATAAGCTTTAACTCTCAGAGGTGGGAGTTGTGTAGGAAGAAGCTGCCAGGTAACAGATGTATCTGTTAAAGTTGCTGCTTGAGTGTGGACAGTAATAGGATTTCCAGAAATGAACTGCTATTTTGTGAGGCACTAACACAGAAATGTACAATGGGAAATGAGAGCTTGAACTTTGCTTCTCCCAGAGAATTGAACTGTCTGTTTCAAAGAAGGAAAAATACATATATATTTGAAAACAAGCCATTTTCCATTGCTTATACTTTAATTTATATTTAATAATAATATTTTTTTTTTGCTTTGTTTTGGCAAGTAGAAGGCCAAAAATTTATAGGAGAAATTCAACCTGAACATGTCTCCCTATCTGTGTCTCTATCCCTATCCATTTGCCTGTATCCATCTTTCTGCCTGTCTTTGCCCGTGTCAGCTCAGGATATCATGGCATTGTTGTATGAACAATATTTCCTATGATAGGGTTACACTGAGGACGCTTTTCGTTCCTATCTGGCCATTGTGCAATAGCTTTACAATGTTTAAGATGGCTGAAAATATTTGTGCCGTCTCCTAACCAAAACAAGATAAAACAAAACAAACAAACAAACAAACAAAAAGGAGACAAATAAAAGAAAAAGCCATGTCCATTAAAGGCAACAGCTTGATGAAGACTAAAGGTTAGGTCCACCGAGCAACCGTAAAGGTTTTACAAAAGGCTGAGAGAGCTGATGGTGCTGCAGAGCTTCTGACCTCCACCAGTCTACCCAGCTCTACGGTGGCCCCTCACCTCACCCTTAAACACCCAGAACTAATTGCAAAGTCCTCCTTTCTGCCCAGCGAGAATTAATTTCTCCTTCATTGACCGACCTTTCGAGTCTATCGTGGATTCTCTGCACCGAAATATTTTCAATCTGTGAAAAGATCTTCAGTCTTCCTCTCTGTATTTAAAAAATAAAATGAAATAAAAGTGAGCTGGTTGTGTCATCTCAAATGCATATAAAAATTAAAAACACATTGCAACACGATACAACAAAAAATATTTGCAATAAAATCACGCAAGCAAAGGTATTCCATGGTGAAAAGGGAGTCATTAAGAGGTTTTGATCAATAGTGAAGTCGGGATGTTTGTAACTCCATTGTGCTTTTTGTGGGGGGGTTCAGGCTCCCTGTGCCCCGAACCCCTGTGCTGGAGCTCTGCTCAGCACCTTGCTGGCAGCATAGCAGCTGTGGGTTAAAATTCACAGGTTTTAACCCATCTTCCAAAACCACACAGCCTTACAGTTTATTAAGTCACGGGGACTTTTCACAGCAGAGTCAGCAGGAGCTGGGATCCGGTCCCTCACTTCTTCCCCTCCTTTTCCTTGCAAAGTGCTGCCACTTCAATAACTAACATTTCCCATGGCAGCCTCCCTATTACACATTTAGCACCTATTCCCTGCTTGGCCAATAAGCTGTTTGCAGCCCAGAACTTGCTTAATTTTTTTTTCCCCTGTTAGCTTTCTAATTCTCCTCTTCACCCCAATCCAGTTGCAAAATTCAATTAAGGCTGGTTAAAAACTGCAAGTACAAGTGAGCAGCACCTGGCACAAGGGCAGGCAGTGAAGTCTGCTAGCACCAGCAGGAAATATAAAGGGCTGTTCATATATTTCAATTTATTTCTTGAGTTCAGGTTATTTGGCTTGTTTTTCTGCAGTTATCTTGATCTCTTTAAAATTTTACCATGGCTGCAAAAGACAGTCAGATGCCCTCAGACCATGTCAACAACCATTTACATTTCTAAAATATCACAGAATCACAGAATGTCAGGGGTTGGAAGGGACCTCAAAAGCTCATCCAGTGCAATCCCCCCATGGAGCAGGAACACCCAGATGAGGTTACACAGGAAGGTGTCCAGGTGGGTCTGAATGTCTGCAGAGTAGGAGACTCCACAACCCCCTGGGCAGCCTGGGCCAGTGTCTGTCACCCTCACTGAGAAGAAGTTTCTTCTCAAATTTAAGTGGAACCTCTTGTGTTCCAGTTTGAACGATTACCCCTTGTCCTATCACTGGTTGTCACCGAGAAGAGCCTGGCTCCGTCCTCCTGACACTCACCCTTTATATATCTGTAAACATGAATGAGTCCCCCCATCAGTCTCCTCTTGTCCAGCTCCAGAGCCCCAGCTCCCTCAGCCTTTCCTCACACGGGAGATGCTCCACTCCCTTCAGCATCTTGGTGGCTGCGCTGGACTCTCTCCAGCAGTTCCCTGTCCTGCTGGCACTGAGGGGCCACAACTGGACACAATATTCCAGATTTGGTCTCACCAGGGCAGAGTAGAGGGGCAGGAGAACCTCTCTGACCTACTGACCACCCCCTTCTGATACACCCCAGGTACCATTGGCCTTCTTGACCATATATATGTATTTATATATACATATATATATATGTAACATATATATATATGTATAAAATATATATATGTATAAAAATATATATATACATATCTATTTACATATATATGTAAAATTTAAACTTTACCTTTTGCTTTACCTCTTGCTTTACCTCATGTGGGGTTGTTAATTGATAATTCTGCTGGAGCTCGGAGGTGAGATGATCCCAGACCTGGCAAAACTCTGTGAGGAGGAGGCGGGAACTCCTGCAGCTCTCCTGGAGCAGGGAAGTTAGATCACTTTGGGCTTTTACAAGCACTATCTTTTAAATAAAATTGCAAGATGGTGAATAAAGTGCAGCCTGAAACAAAAGCCTTAGTGATCTTTGGCAGATTACTTTGGGAAAAGTATGGCCCATTTCAGAAAAATCAAAGCAAAGAAAAACATTGACTACAATTCAGAGGCCTAATGTATTATTATGGCTTTTTATGGATTTTATATATAATTTCCTGTAAAGTTAAGAGGTTGAAGTGATCTCTTACATTCGGCTGCATTATCAGCATAGCACCAAACAATTTTCTACATCTTATTATGTTCACAGTTGACATACTATTAGAGAAATGTGCAGCTGTCTTACTCTGCTATTCATTTCCTCATTACTATTTTATAAATATATGATTAACAGTTATTGCAGCTGCCTAATTCACATTTATTGCAAATGCAACCCCACAAATGAATGTTCAAAGCAAAGAGATGTGGTTTTAGAGTAATTTAAATTTTACAGTTCCATTTACCCTGCTTTTTAATTTACTGTATAATGACCCTATTAGAATAAAACACATCTGGAAGTTCTTTGGGGAACATTTAATTTTCTGTGGCTTCAGTACTAACAGAACTTGTACCATAAAGGCCACAGATGCTTTGAACACTGTACAAATTTTCACATTTTATGCCAAGATGCTGGTTAATTGTACAGATGAGACAATTACAGCAACGCAAAAGATAAAGTTCTCTCTACCTTGAAAGCAAATGAAAGAAACTCACCTTTGGAAAACTGCTTTTTGGTAATGGCCATATTTACCCTCATCTCTAGAATAAGGGAAATTTGAGTTGGAACATAAAGTTGACCCCAAATATTCTTATCAAAACCACCATTTTTTTCAAAGTCTTGTGACTTCCGCTTAGTGTTAACACACTTATAAGTAAAGGGAAAATGCCCCCTCACATGACTTTCCCAGCTTCATTGCCAACCTCGAAGCTTCTCATCATCACTATTAAGTGAAACAGTAAATCAATGAGACCAGAGAAGGCTTTGGAGGTCAGTGAGCGATTCCATAAACATCCCCTATGTCTGTGGCAAGGATACAGATGCTGTGAGTCCCAGCCTGCCATATTAGCAGAACCATCCTGAGAATTTGAAATTGATTTGAATATTAAATACAGATCACTGCAACAGAGCTCTTTTACAAGAAAGGATGTGAATCCATTCTCATTGATTAGTTAATTTATGTTCTACAACTAATCGAAACACAAATCTCATTAGCCACAGGTCAGTAGATGTGGGGCGGGGGAGAGAAGAAAATCATTTGGATAGCCCAGTTAGCTGTAAAGATATAATTATAAGCCAAACTGTTTTGAAGCCAGTGCCTTGATCAGCGTGTGCAATGGGCTGTCACTAAGCCATTGTGTGACTTCTCCTCAACAGCAAGGGTCTTAAATCCATTTTTAAGTAAGATGGTTGCAGGCACATGGCTATTGCAGTGAGAGCAACAGCATGGGCTCATGTAGAGGCAAAGCAAAACAATGCAAAAACCAGAGTATTCACACAATGTACACACAGGTTAAGAAAATACGAGCAACATTCATTAATTCATTGTGATCTCCTTTTAATCTGGAATAACTAAACCACCCTCTGTGGCCTCATCCCCTTTGCCTGAATACATCCCAGCCATCCCCCGTAAACCACCAAGTATCAGCAACATCAACATACAGTTGGATCAGAGACATATAGTTTGATTTCTCATGAATATTCTGTATCATTTTTACACCTATAAGCAACAACATTTACCTGACGAATTTTCAGATAAACAATTGATACAGTTTCCAGCTTGGAGGTGTATAAATATGGGAGAATACATGCTAGAAACATTTTCAGTTCATTACTGAATACTGTGTGATGAATTAGAATTTGACAACTGTATTCTAATACAAATTATTTGCTAATTAAATGAAAACTTTCCCATGTGTTATGTAGGGTTTTTTCCATTTATACTAGAAGTAATGGGAGTCATTTCATTAAAAGCTCATATGTTGCACTACAATTTTACCCTCAAGTCTTTTAGCAACAAAGTTTCAAAATCAAATTATTATTCCAGGCAGATCTTTCTGTATTTCCGCAGTACCTTACATTTTGTAATTGCTTTATACTATGTTAAATGCATAAAACAATATTCAGCAGGTAGTACTAATAATAACAGCTCTCTGTACACATAAAATCAGGAGACACAGGCAAACAGCAAGAGGTACCTCACTTTTGCAGCCAAGTGAACACGGGCACAGCCAGGTAAAAGCCATGACCAAGGGTATGCAACCAGTCGATGTCCAACCTTCTCTTCTTGGCAGGGACTTAACAAGAAGGTGGGAAGCCAGATGTGTGATGTGCTTTGTGTCTCCATCAGTGCATCCAGAAGGGAGGTGATGGTCTCCAGGACACAGGTCCCTTCTGCAACTGAGCCTCCACATCTACAGGGCTTAGAAGAGCAGTGCTGGGGTAAATCATCCTCATTAATCAAGAGGAGTAATTTAGAGGGTTTCCACATGAAGTGAAAGGGACACCGTTGCAGCAAGATAGGGTACATAATTAGTTCTACACAAACACTCTTGTGTTGGATAGCATTAGGTTAACTGTGTTTGTGGACTTCCCTGTGTTTATTTCACTCTGTGTTGTTTTTTTTTTAAGAGACAATCTATGTCCTGAGGATCAAAAGAGCCTCTTTGCACTGCAGCGCTCCTGTTCTTTCTGTCTTGGTAGAAACATGGAAAACATTGCTTCAGGAGCTTCAGGTTTCTATGCTGAACACCAAGCTTTGATGCCTCCTCCAAGCAGCAACACAAGGGTTTAGTAGAGGTCGTGCTGATCCAAAATCTCTCTGCTTTAGTATCAGCCAGAGCAAAAGGCTGAAAACTAGGAGGTTCTTGTATTTTTTTTCTGAACAGATTCAGTGACTCATTGTATAACCTTTGGGAAGTCACTTGACCTCTTTGGCATCCATTAACTCACATGAAAACTCAGTAAATTGTAGGACCTTGCTGAAAAGCAGATACTTAAAACTGAATTTTCCAGGGTAAATAAATGAGAAAAACAACCAACAAAGAAAGGCACTGTTCAAAACTCATCCCGTGACCCCATTATTCATGGATCATTAGTGTAATAGGCCACATGGGATCCATAAAAGGCATTATTGCCTTTTATGTCATTGCGTATTTAGAGAGTGATAATCCATATATTATTGAAACAATATAGACTCTAACAACACCTTCCAACCTACTTTATGAGGTCCCAAGATTTCAAAAACAGTAACCAATGAAGATACTATATATCTGCATATGACTCATGAAGCAATAGTAACTACTGTGCATTTACAAATAAAACTCCTTTTAATCTCTGGACTGAAAGCATCTAGTTCACATTATGGTAAGTAGTTGGTAAATGATCATTTTATTAAGTTAAAGGCATTCATTAGTGCTGCTTTGAAAAGGCTATGAACTCTACCCCTCCCTGCAGAGAAGTATTAATGCGTTAGATGGCTGAAAATACTGATAATCAAATGAAGTGCAAACAAAAAAGCTGGATCTAGCAGCACATATGCAACATTCTTCCTCTTGGTTCAAACACTATTACTCTGTAGTCCTCGTTTTTTTCCTCATCTGTAGTGTATGGAGGCAGGTACTTCACTTCTCTCTGAAAAAGGCATAGGAAGCTACTGTCTTGAAATTAGTTCTAATAACAGTCACAAAGGAACAAAACCAATACCTATTTGAAATAGAAATGTGTTTGTATGGTATAAGGTGCCACCACTGTCTTGTATCTTGGCATCATTTTTGTTTCCTGCATTCTACATCCTCAAAGTATTTCAGTAGGAATTGGGTCCATAAATACAGCTAAGACTCTGCACCCAGTATATCAAGCACTGCTCTAAAAACATATAAAGGGATACAAAATCTATCCTTTCAGAAAAGTGGAGGAAAGGGACCCTTAAGCCTCATTGGTGTTCTTTGTTTCCTACAGCTGTCAGCGCTGAGTTTAGATAACCACATAGACTCACAGAAAAGTTTGTATTGGAAGGGACCTTCCAAGCTCATCCAGTGCCACCCCTGCCATGAGCAGGGACATCTTCACCAGCTCAGGTTGCTCAGAGCCTCATCCAGCCTGGCCTGGGATGTCTCCAGGGATGGGGTATCCACCACCTCTCACCATCAACTGCATCCTCCTAGGCTCCCGCTTACAGGGCAAGAGACAGTTGTCCCTGCTTTGTCACCCTCTGTGCCACAGCCACCACCCTGCAGATCTGCAAGCTGCCCTGCTTGTGTGGTTGCTCCTGAACCCATTTCAGCCAATGTAACTGTGCTACCAAAGATCTGCTACTTAAGCAATTCCAGCTCAACCAACTCATGGCCAACAGTGGGTGAAGAGCTCAGCCAGCACCTTAGATGAGAAATTGACCTCCAAAGATAAGGACCTGGGGGATTACCACAACCTTCTCCATCAGAGACATGCCGGGAGTCCCTGCATGGGACAGTTGTCCTAATTTTAAGGTTGTCACACATTGTCAGAGTAATGTAAAACTGCTTTGTTGGTGGTTTGGAGCAAGCTCTTGACCCAAAGATCCAAAATCACATAGTTAATATGCAGTTAATACTGCACAAAACATAGCAGGACAGCCAAGGAGAGTAGAGAAGGCCATACTATTATACAGATAGGGAAATTCAAGTCACTGTGAATTTTAATAAGTAAGCAGAATCTCTGCTTGTAGATGCAGCAGAGAGGTGTCTCATCTTGCACCCGTTCTTGCAGAAGCAATAGGCTCCTGTATCCTCCCCAATTTCTCAGGCAGTCGGCTTTCAAATTCACAAGAAAACAAGATTTTGTGAACCTATCTTTATAACTCTCTGATTAGGCTACTATTACCTGGAAGGGAGCAGAAAAATGAATGTAAAAAGATTTTCTACATCGGCCATAATCATCCTGCTTATTAAACAGCATCTCACTCTGGCAAACTTTAAAAAAAACCAAACATAATATTTTATCAAAACACCCATTAAACTGTTACAGGCCTTTTCTGCCTTTTTCCCCATCACAGCTGATTACTCCGGGTGCACATCACTAACTGTAAACACCAGCTTTCTTCTTTTATAACCAGTCATCTGCTGTCTTTTCACTCACAGATGCCAGCATCTAGTATACATGCTATTGCAATTGCTTCCATGGCAATGACAACAAAAAAAATAAATAAATAAAACTGCATCTCCATCAAGACAGTGAAAAATTCAAAGCTATAAGTTTCTGTAGAGGGATGGCAAACTGCAGCAAGCCAGCAAGGGTTTTCTGATGTTCATTCAGCTTTCTATTTTGCATTGTAAAATGTTTGGCTCACAATCCCTCTTTGTTCTTCAGATGCCTTGGGCTGACCTTTGCCACACCCACGGTGCAGACACATTTGACAGGACATAACGAAGTTCTAACAAGATTGAGAAGGATCCTAAAGCTTTCTGATGAAATCAAAATGTACTTTGCACTTTTATTTTAAATGATTAGCCACTCTCAGCACAATTGGTGCAGTTCTTTTTCTGATACTGAGAGTCTTTCATGTGCCATCTGTTGAAGAAAAATCTAGTGCGTTACATAAACTAAATATTACGTGACCATATTGGGTATGTATTTTCATATTGGCTCTCCAAGGTGTAGTCAGTCATGTTATAACACCTTTCTGTGGGGAAAAGGAAGAATATGTAGAAGTCCCTGAGTCTGATTATACATAGGTCTGTTCCTAAAGTGGGATTAGTGAACAAGAGTCCACAGTCTACCAGCCTCTACATACCCTCTTCACCAATGATCTTTGCCTAGAGATGAGAAGGGAAACGCTATGCAAGTTAAATTTGCATGATACTATGGAGTGGTGCCATGGTTTTGCTTTACCATTGCCTCTTCTTGAATAACTTTATTCAGAAAAGGCAGTTTGTAGCCTCCAGGCTGTCAAACTAGCAATTTTCACAAGTACTGTAAGTCCATGAAGCTGTAGTGATGTATGTTGGCTAACAGTATGTCCCCTTAAATTTTGACAGAAAAATAATAGATACATGTCAAGAAGGAATACATCCTGCTCAGATTACTTTTCTTCATTTGGCCTGTAATAGCTACAAAACAGTCTGGGTTTTCTTCAAAGCACAAGTAGCCATATGAATATTATAGATACTCTGTCTAGTTTATTGGGAGAATTTACTCACAGCTGCAGTCACATTGAGACATCAGCTAGGATATGCAGGTGGGCAGGTTAAATGTTAATTTCCTTTCTACTGTACCATTTTCTAACCTCCGTCCATGAATCAAAGTGAGTAAAAGGTTCTTCACTTAGAGACATAAAACAAATTGAATAAATTATCTTGCTTAACTGAGGAAGGAGCGGTTAGTCCATCGATTTTTTGTTTGGCTTCAGATGTTCCTTTTTAATTAACACGAATTTGCAGACATGATTTTTAATTTTAGACTGTTATATCCCATACATTCCAGCCAGGTATTTCAAAGTAACAAAGCTCCGTGAGTGCTCACGTATCTCAAACTAAAGAGAAAAATCCTGACTTTGGTTGCAGCTGTTCAACTTCATTAAAGCCAACAGCCTCATGATCCGCTCTTCCACAAGTGTAAGTCAGGAGCAGCTCCACTGAATCCAGGTTTAGCACTGGGAGGAATATAAAACCAGGCCCCATGGGGCCTGGAAGCTGAAACAGCCACTGCAGTACATCTAAATGAATTTAAATCTGGAAGCCAAGGGATTAAAGTACAATGTGGTTATCAGGATATGAAAAACAGCCATTAACTTCCCAGTTCTTTCAGATGGGTCATGAATCATAGTCAGCAGCAGCAACAGGTTTCTTAAGCTGACAATCTGCTATTTAAGGAGTACAAGAAGAGGGGGAATTTAAGCTTGAGCCCAGCTAAGGTACATTTCTCTTTCTATGGCAGCACTGACAGCATGAAGAGGAAATGTTTAATACTAATGGGGACTTTTAAATTTTTTACGTAGAGGATATTTTGGTAAGTATCTAAAAATTGTCTGAGTTTTTTCCTACGTTCAGGGAGCAAAATGACCACGGTAGTCTCTAAGCACGCATGTAGAGATGCACAAATGCAGGTTTTAGAAAGACAAATGTACTCATGATTGCAGATTTTGGTCTTGTAGGTGAAACTGTTACCCCAGGGAGTTAATTCCGTTGTCGGTAGAGCATTAATAAGATATTTTTTTTAACAGGGAATATGTTTCAATTGTGGGGCTGTTGAGTCCATCTCCGTTCTACCCACTGGCTGCTTTTCTTCTTCTGGAAATGCAACCTTCTGAATCACTCATTCCCTCACTTTGCTTAGCTGCTTTCTCTACTGCGTATTCTCATGATGTGGGCATATGCGATATTATAGATTTTGATGCATCCCTCATTAACTTCAGTTTCTCTGGCATTTCACCTTCTAGGACATTTGGGTTTGTTGCCCCAGGCATCCTGGCCCCCTCAGGCAATGGAGACAACACTCAGGGATCTGCATTTATGAACTTTCTGCTACAAATCGGGGTATCTGCAGAGGTGAGAAAATTTGTAGTGGTGGTTTTTACACTCCTGAATTTTCTGTGATTCACAAACAGGGAGAGCATATGCACAAGTATTTGCATCAAAACCTTTATTCCACCATTTTGAACCAATAATTTGGTACCTGTGCCTATTTACGGAACCTTTGCCCCGAACGATGACATATCTGTGTGAAGGAGCAGCATTCTCAGAACTTCCTATAAAACATCAGATTACCTTAAACTCCTATGAACGATGAGAGAAAGACTGACTGTTTGATGCTAACTGGGTGGAAAATGGGAAGCAAAACAATAGGTTTTGCAATATTTATCTCAGAAATAAAGGTCACAGCACGAGAGTGAGCAACTCTCTGTCCAAAGCAGAGATGTCTGTCCCTCCCCACCTTCCCTCTCTGAGCACAATATTGATACACACAGACAGAGCTGCTTTTTAATTTGCACTGAAAGCCCTTCTAGCAAACACCCTTGCTTTTAATTCCCATTTACCAGCCTAGTACATGTGATACAGCTCAAGATTTACATGTACATTTCTATTTAGCCACTAGAAGAATGGTGCAGAACTTCCTCTTTTACTATTTTAGTCCTTTTCCTTGTAAAAAGGGTGAAAAGGTTGATGGCAGGGATTTTTCCTTCCAAAATGAGAAAGGTAATTGAAAAGTAAAAATGATAAAGAAAACCATCATCTAAACACTCTCACAGAGAAAACGTTTCACTTTAATAGAAAAGCATCTACTCACAACAGTTATCAGATTGGATTTCCTTTTTCTTTCGTGTCCATAAAGCTGCTTCTGAGATGTTCCTTGTTGATACTCAGCACTACGGGAACAAGGTTACTTTTTGGCACTACTGGAACAAGGTTACTTTTTGGCTAAGGAATAGTTGCAATTTGCTTTTGAACCCTGCAAATCTGGAAGAGAAATGGGCCAGGAGAGAAATCAAACCTTCTTGGGGTCACTGCTTCTCTGGGTCCTTCTGCCCTGCCCAGGAGCCAGGGGAGAGGAGACCATCACAAACGAAGGTGACCAAGGCTCCACCACTCTTGATTTGAAAGCATGTGCGAACATCTGTGATCGGCTAAAATCTTCTTCCGATATCAGTATAATATTGTACCTTTCTCCTGCTGATGGTGTTAAATGTTAACCTAAGGCAAAAATGTAGGTTATGGCATAATTTATTAAAAAATCAATACCATATTCCCCAGTAATGGCACGAACACTACAGCTTATAATAGCTTTACTGTAGTACAGTATTTTTTTATCATTACTTTCCAATATGATAACGCTTGTTCTAAGGTCAACAGGCATCACATGATGAGGTAAATATTTGGATAAGAGTTTCCAGCACGGGTGCAGCTTCAGCTGGCGCACGTGTCGGGCTGAGCTCACCGCAGGGCAGGATGATGCACACACAAAAAAGTGTCATAATCAGAAATACGCTTTAGATGCTTGTTTTCTGTCCTTATAAGCAGAATGCCATGTGGTTCCTTGATGGCTTTCTGAAGGCTTTTCTGCAGAACATCTCCTCCCAGGATTGGATCTGAACCTTTTTCTATGTCAAAGCACCTCCAGCTCCCTGCCAAGCACGAACCACTATGCAGCACAAAGTCCTTTATCCCCAGAACGCAAATTGTAAAGGGCTTATTTGAAAATTAAGTCCTTTCTTCTACTGGTTGCGTCATTAGTTGCTAGGTTATCTAACCTATATGATGCTAAACTATAAACGGCTGCAAAGGCACTTTGTGTATGCAGTTGGAGCAATGAAGAATGTCCTCAATGAGATTATGCTAACTTTATATAACTTATTAAAATGAATATCAAACTTTGTTTTGCCTCATTCAATTTTTGATGTTAATTAAGTAAGCACAAGCATAAGAAAGGAAATTGGATTTGCTACTTAAGGAACTTCCAATAAAGCCATGGATGTTAGTGAGATGAGTTTCTAATAAACATTAATAAGTGTCTATATAACAAGCAGTTCTTGTCTCTTCAGAACATTGGATTTTTCTCACAGGATATGGACAGCAATAAAATACATTTGCAAATATGAAGATATATTACAGTCACATTTTTCACCACCAGCTTTAACAAGCTTCAGGTCCCAGCTTTCTGATTTTGTGACCTTGGGAACAACCATGGGCCAAGAAATTTAAAAAACCATTTTAAAATTCATACAAATGTAATTTAGGAACAGCACTGGCTAGATGGGAACTTCAGACAAGATTTTTACAGTGAATAATGCTTTTCTTTGTCCATTTCAGACAAATTTAATGTTGCTACTACATTTGACATCAATCACCCCGTCATGAGCAGCCACATCCTTGCTCAGCCTAATGACAGGGAAGAACGAAAGGTGTGTAGCCTGGACAGTACAGCTGTGCATATGGAAACACAGGGACAGCAAATGCTTTTATTTTACATTTTCTGCTGCAGCCAGAACAAAGCTCTTAGAGCCAAGGAGAAGGGAAGGTTCCATCTCATAGTTATGACCATTTATTGCTCCTAAAATTGCGTGTTTTCTGAGAAATTCATAACTGGTCAAAAGACTATTGCCAACCTACAAAATAATGTTTGGAGCAGACTTTGTATGGCTGCTGCCCCTGCGCTCGGCAGCTGGAATAGGTGACAGGTGCACAAGGGGAAGAATTGTTGAGCAAGATGGTGACATTTTGCCATCATCTTTTGAGCATAAAATGCCACCTTTTAAATGCAAAGGCACTATAGAGTGCTGAGGGTGCTACATGTGATAGTTAAAGTCATAAATCTGGTGTCAGCGAATATACACAGCAACAGAGCAGAGCTGATTAAAAAAAAATGAGATATTTTTTCATCGAAACAGAAAAAAAAATCCTTTTCATTCACAGTTTCACTTGAAAAGTTGATCTTTTAAAAACATATTTTCATGTGAAAATGCTGGCATGGAATGGCATGGCATTCTAGTACCATCCTCAATTATAAGGGATTTCCCTGCATGGAAAAAGTTTCCTGCAGTCGTCACAAAACATAGAATTTCATCAGAGCACCATGCCTAAAATTGTTCCCTTCTGCAAGCTGGGTTTTCCTTCTCCCCAGTGGAGCCCCATCTATCAGGGAGACCAAACCTCCCTGAACTTCAGAGCTTTCCCTGTTCACATAGGGTGAGGAGCTGGTTTCTGAACAACGATACCCAACATTGGCAGGGTGACTCATAATATTCAGTGATCCTCTGATCAGAACTTTTAACAAAGTAAAAGTCAAGGCTGCAATTACCAGTCAAACAAACACATCCCAGTTCTCATTTTCCAATATATTACATCAGCAGAGATACTCCTGGCACAGACTGGCCTCAAAGTCGCTAACTTCAAATATGTGAATTTGTTTGGCCATAATTAATATGATGTATCTCAGCTCATTCAAAATAATAACTGCATCCCTTCCTGGTAATGAAAAATGATTAATTTTCAATTATGGTAAGTATCCAATTTTTCACAGTGCGGCACTGGTCTAAGTCACCCTATCTCTAACGTTCTAATTACAGACATTAAAAGTTCCTTATAATTATTGCAGAAAGATCAGTAAAATTAAAAATATTGGTTACTTGCTGCTATTATTACGTTTGCTCTAATGCAGCCAAGGCTTAAATTTATGTCTGAGCTGCCAGCCATTTCATCAATCTCTTTTTGTGACTTGTTTAGAACAACTGGTTTTATTTCACGGTCTCAGTAACTGTTCCAGCAGGTCTATTAGCGGTTTGGCACTCTACATTTTGTAAAGCTTTAATTAAGTGAAACAAGCTAAAAATCACTAATATGTGCCTTTAGCAAAGTAGCAATGTAATTATCTCATTTAACAGATAACTACTTGTATTTCATTTTTCAAAGCACAAAGAGAAAACTAGCTCTAAATGTCACTTTTCAGGCTCATTAAACTCGCTAGAGAAATATCAAATTAGAGATTTCCACTACAAATACTATAATAAACTCTGTGAGCTGATACAAACAACATGAGTATTGGGGGAAGGGACAAGTACAGCATATTCTGTTTTGCAGAATAGATGCTGGTTACATATTTAAAAGAAAAAAAAAAGCAAACAACTTTTATTATCATATTGCCTAAATTTTTGCTTCTCTTTGAAATAATCCAAAGCATAAAACTCTGTATGGAAAATATCTTATAATATAACTTACAGAATTTTATACGCAAGAGCCAAATCCTTGTTTTCTTGCTCGCCATAATCATAATTTTTTCCTAATTCACCTTTTCCAAGTTAGTCTTCTGAACTATGTAAGAACTGACTGATGTAAAAAAGTTATGCAAATGTCAGCATACAGCTTCAAGGCAAGATTCATTTGTGTGTGTGTGTCTGATGTAAGCACTAACTTGGATCCAATCATCTGGCATAACCACGGCCATGTAAAACCGAAATATTTACATTAAAGCCTGAGGCCTAGACTGCAAACGTTTCATGCAATAACCAAGAAATAATCCATAGATGGACATCCCTAGAGACATCCCAGGCCAGGCTGGACAGGGCTCTGAGCAACCTGAGCTGGTGAAGATGTCCCTGCTCATGACAGGGGTGGCACTGGGTGAACTTTGAAGGTTCCTTCCAAGCCAAACTATTCTATGATTCTATGACACTTGTTCATTTGCACTAACAGTTTAATATTGCTGGATTTTGGTCATATTTCCATAAAGCAGGCCATAGCTGTATTTGCATTTATTTCAGTATCACTATAGATATATCTGTCCCTCACAAAATTGTCTTTGCTGATGAAAATATCAATGTTTATGGAAAGCCTATGAGATGTCTCCGCACCAAAGGAGCCAAACAACTGGAAAAAGCAAAGGGAACCCCCGGAGCCACTATACACAAGTAGCTCCTAACATGGGCTAAAACCCCAGGACTCGGGAACAGGGTGTACCAGTCACACATCCCAAATCCAGAATGTAGAAACATCCTTCTGATGGATGAAGACCCCACAGTTCTGGTAAAGCCCCATAGAAAATCCAGCCCTCCGCTTGGTTGCCTCCCCAGCCAACCCACTCCATTGTTCAGTCCTTTTTAAACACCATGTCCCATCCTACCCACCAGCAGAGCCAGGGCACAGCTTTACCCAGAAGCCAGGAGCTGGGATCCGCAGGAGGGACTGGGTCCATCCCTCCGAGCTGCTCTGGTAGGGCAGAATCGATGACGTTACACCAGGGACGCATTTGGCTCAGTGTGACGGATGCTCTGGGATATTCCTAAGAGTGCAGCCACAGACCTGGAAGTAAATACACAGAAATAGTTCTGCTTTACAACGCATTTCTGCTCTCTTATACTTCTTATCTTGTATTATAATATGGCTTATAAGTCACTGTAAAGAAAGTTGAAGCAATAAAGCATGACTGATTGATTGATGTATCCCCATTTTTAGGGTTCGTTGCACAAACTATTTTGATAGTGGAAGCCCATAAAGTATAATGCCTGTGTTAAAAGTGACACAATGAAGAAGATGATGCACCTGCTTCAATTTCAGCTTTGAGTCATTATTTAGAGCTGGGGGTCTAGGAGTTGCAAAATACTGCCTTTCTAGTTCCCTACTGGTTCGCCAGAAGATAAATGTCTAAAACTAAGGACCCCGGGCGCACAATAATAAAAACCTTTTTAGAGTCTAGACCCTTCCACTAGTTAAAGGAAACCTATTCCCATTTTTCTGTTAGGAAAAAAAATGGGATGCAGTTTCCCAGTGGCAGAGATCAAGTTTTTTATTTATATTAAAAATGCAGGATTGGAAAAGAAAAAAAAAAATATATATATAAAAGAATATATAACCCTTGCACAGATAAGACCAGCAGGTTAAGGGGTGATCTGACCCCAGCCCCTCAGGTCTGATCCCAGGACACTGCAGAAGGGAGATAGACCGGCCATACCTCCATGGTTAGACACAAACCATCTTTGTAAATTAGCTCACAGTGTCATTTCCATCTGAGGAACAAAATGAAGTTTAACAAAGCCCTCTGAAAGCTGAAACCACTTAGATGACAGTCTTAGTACAGAATTGTTGGCCAAATCATTGGTTTCTTTCACTTTGACAAATACGGCCAAACCTACAAGATCAGAGCCATCCAAAATTCAACCAGCTCTAAAACCAGCTGTGTTCTAAACCAAGACCCTTAATCCAGTCCCTAAATTCACTGCAGGCTGCAGAGCTCTCAGAGCTGGCACAGGTCTTGGTGGGGAACATATCCCTCTTTTAAGTCCAAGTCTGTCTATATTTTTTGGAGGACAAATCCTGCAAAGGGAATTTTTCATTCCCATCAACACTAACAGCAGATTAGATGGTCGCAGTTAGGTTTTTCCTTCAAACATATGCTGAGCTATTTTACAGGTTTGGGGGCTATTTTATTCAGAATGAGTGATCCATCATTAATACATGTATGAGTACAAAGACTCACAGGCAAATCTCTCTTAGAAATTTAGAAACTGCGAAATTCCCCCTGGATCATGGAGGACTTCTCTGCTGACACTGGAAACCCTGGGTGTGAGCAGAGTTTAGAGCAGGACATACCTCAATTCCTCACTCTGTTCCTTCCCCACGGAGAAGACCTGTGGCTGTGTGCTCACACTCTATGTTATCTTCACATTCTAACTGGTGTAGGTCCAAACGCATGTTCCCTGCTAAAGAGTCTGCAACATGGACAGCCCAGGATTCAAACAGGACATCAATGTCTTGAAGTGCAAAGAACAGGAAAGTTCGTACAACACCCAGGAGCAAGAGTTTTATGGATTTGGTTGAAGCTGTGCTGGACTTCAGCAGTGGGTTGGGGCAGGGGACGTGCCGGGGAACACACCTGGCAGGAACAAGGGACAAGCTGTTCAGCCCCAGGCTCTTGCCTTTCACATCAACCATTACTGGGTGCAAGTCAAGCGGGAGGTGGACTGAAATAAGAGGAATGAGATCAGACTTTGTTCACAGACCATAAATAAATTTACCTTGAGATGAACCTTTCTCAAGTGAACTCATTAAACACATGTCATTCTTTCTTCTGCCACATTTCTAGTGCACAGGTTTGTATCTGTGGAAATTGTGTGTAACGTGCTTTGCATTTATAGGGAATTGGCTTGGATATCAAATGACCAAATAGCACTGAAGAAAGGTTACAGAGTGTGACCTATTGAACACTAACCTTCAACTGTTCTTGCAGGAGATACGTTTTCCCTTAAGGAAAATAACTAACCTTTGAACCTCAGACTTTCCTATTTATCTTTCGCCTTCTGGGTCTCACTGACAAAGCTTCAGAAGAACGGTCCTGAACAGATCAGGTTTGTGTCACCCTTCTGGTCAGACTGGGTACATCTGGCTCTATTCTGCCCTTTGTACCCACACAGGAACTCTAGATTCTATTAGCTCTAAGTGGCAACATCTCAAGACCAGAAATAAACCCTACGTTTTCAGCCTCACCATAGTCATCATCCCAGATTACTTTAGATTCCCATCAATGCAGAAGTTAGTTGATCTACTCTAACACACCACCAGAAGACCTTATATCTGTGTATATTACCTGCAGGGTTGCCCTACAAAGTAATGACAAACCTCCTTCCAGATCAATGGCTCCAGCGTGGAAAATAAATGTCCTGGATTAACCTTGGACATTTGGGTAGCAGCAGGACAGCATTATTCTGCAATAATATTCTTCTCCATTGACATTATCTCTTCATTTGTATCTATTGCAAACTAAACCAGTATCCATCAGAAGGGAAACTCTGTACATTATTCTCCACCTTGGTCTCATCAGGGTTGTTACAAAAACTTGGCTTTTCAGTGGTTTTTATTTAGATTCTACTTATATTCAACCAAGCATGCATCCTTTTCATATAAGAGACTGTAACACACTGCTTAAGCCGTATTGATCAAAAGGCTACATCCATCCTCTTTTTCCTTCTCTAATGCATTCCAGAATTTCCCCTGCATTTTCTATGGCTTATTGGTGTTCTGTTAGAAGAAATAATAAATATGAGCTACAGTACTGTACTACCAACACAAAAACACTGAATAAAATTCCTAGCACTACCATGGACTTTCTAGGAAAACAGCATTTAGTGTCCCTTGGCCAGATTACAAACTGATACTCTGGTAGGTGCTCAGCTATATAAGCAAATTTATTAACACAGATATAAGAAACTCAGAATCAATTCCTCAGTCTCCTCCTTAGAAATGAGATTATTGTTTCCTGCTTTCTCAGACCCACCATCTGAATCCAGAACGATGAACTGGATCTTCAGCAGGGTTCAGCTGAGCTTTGCCAACGAAGACCACTGAGGCCTGGCTAAATGGGAGAATTGTATGAAAACACTGAAAATATTCAAAAGCATCACTAGCCTCGTATTTACAGGTGACATTTTGACCATGTGGCCCTTCAACAAGGGTTGGGGTTCTTCTCATTCCATTCTTCAGTCTTCAAAGTAATAAAGAGGATGGGGATGCTCTGCCCATGAACCACCAAAACAACCATACTCAGAGCTCACACCATTCACCATCAGGATAAAACACGAGTGCACTAGGGATTTGGCTGTGGAGTTAATTTATCTAGAACTGTTAGATCTACCCAGTCTGATCCCTTTCTCTCAGACCAGCCTTTCCACGGGAGATGCACTATATGTATATGTATATCACAAGTAGTGTTTCCTGCAAGCAAGGTGAAGACCAGAAGACTCCATTAAGTCAACCATGCTCTCCTCGTGCAGGTTTAATCTGTTTAAGACCTAGAGAACTATTTTAAGGGTGACCAACACCAAGGAAGGTATTTTCTGGTGTTTCCCTCATGGTTTTTTGATTCATACCCACCCTGGTCTTCAACAACCCTCCTATTTTAAGCTCAAACCACCCTCGAGGTGATCCCTTTGTTTATTGTGGGCAAATGTCCACCAAGGACCACACAGTTCATCTTGCTTTATAAGTAACCTCATCAAAATATGGACTTCCATCAAGACATGGACTTTCCAAGCCAACTTAGCCAGAGTGCCAGTTTGCTGTTACCTCACTCCTTTTTTCGAATTAGTAGTGCAAAAAACTAAATGCAATGCCTCACAGTAACAGCACCCAGCAGAGCCCATACATTAAATACCATAAAAAATTTGCTGTGACTCTCAGAGTCAAAAAGGTCAGGATCTCTTAGCTAAGTATCGTCACCTATAAGATATAGAAAAAGTCCTACAGTTTTACGCATGCTACAACGTCTTATCACAATGGAGCAGATAAAAAAAGAGGACTGTAGCTTTAACTTTATATTTCTGGCTTTTGTTGGCTGAAGCCAGATTCTTGGTGTTATTTTAATGCAGCAGCAAAGAGCTGCATTTAATACATGATAGGCTTGAGATGATGCTGCTTTTTTTTTTTTTCTTTTTTATATGTGTGCTGAATATCCAGCATGTAATTGAAAAAGGAAAAGGAGCTGCTTGTTTGCTGCCTGATCCAGGAATGATTAAAGGTAGAAGTTTTTCAGACATTACTGACAGAAAGGGTATAGTTAAAGCTGCTTTAAAAAAGAGAGCCTTCATAAAGAGCCAGTACTCAAACCGCTATTAAAAGCATCATGCTTGTTAAAACCGGTAAAAAGGCAGGAAATCAGTGAGTGAAATGCAGCTTCTTCACCAATTACTGAAAGGAGCATACACCTTAGAGCACTCTCTGAATTGTGTCGTACCAGCCTCCCCCATCCCTGCGCCCTCCACCCGCGTGTGTGTGTCTGTCTGTCTGTCTGTCCGTGTGTCCGGGCTCTCAGCCCTCTGCCAGGCCATTCATTGGTACATTAGTGATGGAGTTGGGGGTGGGGGGGGTGAAGAAGAGGGGGCTACAATGCTACAAATGCTCCACCAAGTTCACTTCTCGCTTGTTGTTTGCGACCCATTTACAGCTGAACGGCTCTGTGCAGAGACAGCTCTAAATGACTCTCTCCACCTCTTCACCAAGCCACTTGTTTTTGTCATTTCTTTTCTCCTTTTTTTCCTTTTTTTAAATCCAAAGGAAATAACTGATAAACCGAACGCCGGCCACCTTAAAGGCAAATGCATATATCCACCTGGTTAAAATTCCTCCTCTTTCTATTTTCCATCTCCCTATATCCATTTTGCTCGACGCTGTTTAAACAATACTTCATCAAATGCAGCCCGAAGCAAATAAAAAGCACAGTAGAGTAAATAAAAAGTAAAAAAAAATAAAAAATAAAAAAAATCACAGGCTGGAGGGTAAGTACTTTTATTCCTGTACTTTCATTGCCTGGGGAATTATTATTCCATTGCTGGTTTCAGGAGGGGGGAGGGAGTGGGGGGGTGAAAGGACAGCCATGTTATTCGCAAAATGGATTGCTCCTCTCACTGCTTTTCACTCCTCTGGGTTCTCAAGAGTCCACTGATTACAACAAAGTGTGGCCATCTATTCCGTCTTATTGACAAAGGTCCTTAATTACTGCTGCACCAGTAATACCTGCTATTAAATTCTGCTAAACAGAGGCTGCAAATTAGCTGCGGATCCCGGTAACCTTTTGTGTGTAATTACAGGCAGCAGGATTGACGCTAAGGCTACAGCACTGACCCGAGTCATAGCAAAGGGAAACCTTTGTTTATCACCTGTGGTGGGGGCCAAAATGTGAAATTAAAAGCTCTCCATCACTGGAAGGCCTTCAGAAGCCCAGGAAAGCAACAGGAAGGCAAAAAGCAAACTGCTCTATATTTATAACCAACTTCTTCAATTGCTATTTAAACTCACAGCTCATTAACCTGGGTGGCTGTTTTAGCACGGCAGCCATGCAAAGTTTAAAATGGCAAAAAATGTAGGTTGTCTTTTTGAGGCGTTCTGTATTTCATCAAGGCTTTTAACCTGCATTTAAGTGCCAGTTCAATGCAATTGCTAACTATAAACAGGCTGCAAGGAAAAAAAAATATCAAAAAAAAGCCCCAAACAAAAAAAAACAAACAAAAAACCACAATAATGCACGAATATTTTGCATTTCCACATTGGAAGGCAGGTCATTAAGCCCTGGTCTTCCTCCATCCCTGGGGCACCAGTTCCATCCTGCACCAACAAAAAGCCAGTGCTGTAATTCTTTGCGTTATATTGTTCTCGTTACAGGGGCTCAATTTCAAAAACCAAGCTCCCTGGAAACAGATGTGTGAAGATCTCCCACAGTCTCCTGTCTCTATCTTCTCTTTTTCCTCCTTCCACGGCTTTACTCCTGGCTGGTGAACTGCCCTTGATTTAGGGTTATCGGGCATTGGAACAGGCTGCCCAGGGAAGTGGTGGAGTCACCATCCCTGGAGGGGTTTAAAAGACACTTAGATGAGGTTCTTAGGGACATGGTTTAGTGCTAGATTTAGGTTATGGTTGGACTTGGTGATATTAAGGGTCTCTTCCAACCAAAATGATTCTATGATTCCAGGCTCTGAGTGTGGCACGGGCAGTGCAGATGTCCCAATGGCTACAACAGCTCTTTTGCTGTTGCACTCTGGAATCTCAGAGCATTTCTTTTCTACTAAAAGACTGCTTAAAATTTGCTGCCCTCACCCATCAGTAGCAAAAATTTCTGAGGTAGGTCATATCTAGTCCTGATTCACAGGATTTCAGTTGATCTCTAAGTCTTAGGGACTACGGGAGGAAATACCTGGTAGGCAGATTATTTCCCATCTATGGACTCTTCATACTTTCCTTGAATCAGACAGCCAAAACCAGCATCTTCATTTCACATTAGGCATTTTCTTCCCAGAACATGTAATTCTGAAGGGAATAAGACTGTACGGCATTTCACTGTAAAACAAACAGGAGACACTTTAATTTGCTAAAGAGTAATGTTTCAGGCATTCCTAGTTAGCCTTCGAGGATTTGAATATATACATATTAAATTAATGGACTATTACAGCTATGTTGTAGTTGTAACACAATGTCATATTGCGGCATAGCATGTTAGATTCAACTATTATTACTGAGATATAAAATGTTATGAAATACTAACACACTTGTCACTAACAGCAGAACAAGAAAAACTGAGGCCATGCAGATAAATGACTTGTGTCCTTACATCCCAAAATTTTCCTTAGTATAAGCTTCCCCAACATGTTCCCCAGCACACCTGCATCTCCTCAATTCTTTGTCCCACAGTACCCTTGGAGAACAACCTTCAATTTTCCAGAAAACTGGGCTAAAAATACACAACCCACTCAAAGCTCACATAATAATATTTTAAGTCACATTTCCAAACTCTAAAAAAATAATGTTTTTAATTTAAAATTCAGTGGAATTTGTGTTGATGTCATACAAGCACACACACATATGGCCTCCTTAAATCCTCTTTCTCAGATGAAAAGCATCTCTGACACACACATAAACCCAGAATAGCCTTTTCTGTCAGAGATGGGATCAGCCTGTGCACTCACCCAACTGCCAGGTCCTGATCCCTGAGCCAGGGCTCAGGAGCAAAGCACCCAGCAGATCTGATCATCCCTGGGTGGACATCAGGTGGGCATCCTTGAGATGATGCCAAGGAGAAATTGCAAAGTGCAGGATTCACAGTTGTGCTCTCACGCTCGACCACAAATAGCAGTTCACATATTTTTTTTCAGACAAGCAACTAATGAGTCCCACCTTTATGAACAATTAGTTTTTCTGCGTCTCATGGACTCTGGTACAAATCCTGCAATCCTCACCCCAGCAGCAACTCCACTTCTCCCAGCAGGTAGGAGCTTCTGCTCAGAAATCCCCATTAATTCGGGTGTGTGGCCCAGGTCCTGTGACTGCTATTCGCATCTCTCCTCTCTCTCTAACCCCACGCAATCAAACGCAGGGCCCTGAAGTTCTTTAATGCTTTATATGGGCTCATTTCTGCAAGTTACCGAACAATCAGGGTAGAGTGCACAGCACTTTGCAGTTCTGAGGCAAAGATGAGGTTCCCTAAGGATTAAATTTGATTCTATCCAGAGGTCCAGAACTAGACTCATTCCACCCCTGAAGCCCCACTTAAGCATTATTTTGAAGGCATTAGTGATATTAAGGTCAGGTGTTTCTTGGTCTTTAAGGATGTAGTGGCAGAGCATTTCAGCACCTTATTATAGAAAGAGAGGTATAACTCTTAGCCCTGCTCCGAATGGCAGACAAGGCCAAATGACCCATCTGAAAACAGATACCTGATCATTCACACCAGGTATCTGAGCAGCAGTTCTGGCCATGCCCTAAATTCACGTGCTATGGGCAACCCAACCACCCTGCCCAAACCCTGTTCATCCAGGCTCCAGTTGCTAATTGTGGAGTTTCTACTTCATGGAAAATAGGAGGGGAAAGAAAAAATAGATCCCAGGTCATAATGGCGAAACCAAGCAAAAAAAAAGTCATCCTTGATCCAAATCCCAGGATAGACTGGGAGCATTAGATAGTCAACAGATTCATCATTGTGGTAGCACCATGCCTCCAAGTACAGAAATGTGTATTTCTACAGCAAGGAGACTTATCCGTTATGTTAACATATTTAAAGAGATTATCTATTTAAAAAAAAAACATAAAGTATTGGTGACAGTGCTCAAGCTGTTTGTGTCATAATCACTTGAAATCTCAAAGCCCAAGCTCTTGGAGCCTTTGTATTTGTGAGAGGCTCTGCTGACCTCGCTCTGGTTTCTTTAGAAAATAAATTCGTTCTCCTGGATTCAGAAAAGAGCTCGAAAATGAGGTCTGGGGGGTTTAAACCCAAAAGACAAATAAAAAGAAATCATAGTTCATTAGCTTTGGGAGTAAAAAGTGGTTTTTTCCATTGATTCATTTTTTAGTTAGCACTTAATACTTTACAACATGTGAGCTTAGGAATATCAGAAATCATGTTATAGAAGTGTATTACATTTTTGCACAGCCTCGTATGATAATGATACCATGCAACCTGAGAATTATTACACGAAGATGTTTTTCCAATTAACAATGTTAAGCATTACTAAGTGATGTTAGAAATATAAATCATCCTCTTTAACTCCCCTTACAACACTCGCTTGGCATTAGATTCTACTTCTGGAGAAACTCTCCATGACCCTAAACCAAGTCACTAAATAAATAACGCAGACACCAAAGAAACTGCCAGAAACTGAGGGAAGAGACCTTATTTTTATGACTTGTGAATATTTGCATTCTTAACAAACTTTTAAGAAACAAATTGCATATTAGAACATGCGCTATAAAATAAATATGAAATAAAAAGTACATTCCTTGTCCTTTCTGATCATGTCTTAAGTAAATTCTCAAAACGAGCCTGAAGAACATGTTGTCTGGAAGTTTCTATAGAAACAAATATTCTTGTAGTTTACTGGGGTGGTTGAAACTTCATTGGCTTTTTAGTCTAAAAATTAAGCATCTGCCTAAGCCATTTTAGACATGTAATCACAAGATGACTGCAGATGACAGCTCGTCCAATCCTGACCCATGTGCTACCCTCCAAAGCTTAATCTCTCCCCTCCAAGTGCTCAGACAGTCGGGGCGACCAGGTTAGAGACAACATTTAACTTCTGGACAGTTTAACAATAAGTGGGATGAGTCACAACCTATTATAACCTCATCCTAGACAGCGTTTTTTAAAGTGTTGCCTTAAGTCTTTTCCTTCTCAGCTGACATTTTTAATACTTTAATTTGGGGTGTTAATGGGAGGGCATCATCTGAAGCTCATGAAGCTCAATTGGGAGATGCCCTTCTGGTGCCTTTATAAGCTCATGGTCCAAACACCCACCACCACCTTGCACAGGGGAAAGTCTCACCTGCAAGCAGAGCCTGGAACATGGCTCGGTGAATGTTCATGGCTCTATTAAAGCAAGATTAAATGAACAAAACTCTTGCCCAGTGTTTGAGGGCTGCACCAACTGCTGGTCCATTGGCAAGCTGCTGAGCAGCCTTAGTAGCTATTGCTCCACAGAGACGTTGCAACAACTCCAACTCACATCACCTTAAAGACCTCATGAGGCCACGTTTAGTTGCCCTTATCATGGTCACCTGCCCTTTCCTCCAGCCTCTGTGCATGGGTCAGAATCTCACCTTTTGTGAATGGGCTTTGCATTAACATTTACTGACTGCACTTCAAAATATTAAAATGCAGTCATGGGTTTCCAGACCAGGACGAAGGTTGGGATTTTTTTTCCTTCTTGCTTCAAAAAGCACTGAAGTCCCAGAAGACACTGTAAAAATATGTGGCACTCCAGAGCTCAGATAGCCAACATAAGCATTTTCTAAATTGCTTGCCTATCAAAATCATATTTGGAATTGTGCTCTGTAAGTATGTGCAAAATTTACATTACGAAAGATGCAGTATGACATCAAAAAAAGAGCGACTACAACTGTTCTAAAACACTGTAATGCAGAAAAGGGGCCTCCAAGGATTATTTTTATCGCCCTTAGGACTCCCGTTTTGAAGTGCCTCAGTACAACAGCAGAAAACCTACAATTAAATATTTAAATCACCATAACAGTATTTTTCAAGGAAAAAGAACTTCAAAAGACCTCTTTCGAAATTGAATCCTTCCTCTTTACATTACACATGCTGGTGAAATAATTTTAAAATAAAAGGGTAATCTAAATTTTATATTGCCCTGGATGTAATAAGCTCCTGGTGAGAACAGTAATGCTGCAGTAAAATATGAAAGTGCAATGTGCTTTTTGATTACATCAGGGTTTTCTATTTGCCACTTTAATCCTTAGAATTCAGCTGTTCCCTGTTCGGTCCTTTTACATCATCCTTAGCTAATCTGTCAAACATTTCAGACAGCCAAACCAATTTTCAGATTGTTCGGGACTTTGCCACAAGCACCGTATGCTGTTAATAAGATTTTCATTTGGAGTGATGCCATGTCGTCCATGTTTTCTATCGTATATAAATACTGAGATTTAATGGCTCCAGGTTTTGTTTAATGTTAACATCAACAATAAAAAAAGGGAGGTTCTCAAACGCCAAACCCCATAGTGAAATGCACTAGTGACAGCTATTTGCAAGGTTAATGTTGTGGAAAACAACATCCATCTTTGAAACAGTTTCATTAGCCCCATACAGCTGACCTCTCCACATAATGTTGTCAAATGTGACGTGCATCAGATTATTGGGAATATGGAGATCAATAAATATGCAACACCAGCGCTCAGAACGCTCCTGGCATCATAGCCGCACAAACGCCATCTAACATCCCAAAGAGTAGCTGTCATCTGTCAAATCTACTAGCAAATAGACAGGCTTAAGGGGAAAGCTATTGGTAATAGTAAAATACATAAGTAAAGATGAATTAGGGAGTAGGAAGTCAAGGTTCTGATACATTACGGTTCCAAATGAAAAACTCTGGATAAACACTTTAGAGCAAGACTTGCATTATTTGTTGTGTTAAATGTAACGCGCGTCCATGAGGCA
Source organism: Columba livia (assembly GCF_036013475.1). Lineage (NCBI taxonomy): Eukaryota > Metazoa > Chordata > Aves > Columbiformes > Columbidae > Columba > Columba livia. The sequence continues at coordinate 4,733,812 of NC_088607.1, forward strand.
GCATCTGCTACATCTGCATTTTCACGCTCCCACTCCTTTCCTCAGTGTTGCCCCGGTTCCCCACACCTTGTCCTCTCAGGGTCAGCCCACTCAGTAAATAATGAAAAAATAATATTTCCTTTTAATTTTTGAAATAAACTCTATTGACATAGCGTTCTTCTGATTTATTCTAGTCTTAAACCAGGGTACGACTCAGCAGCAAAGAGAGAAATCAGCATATATCGCGTCAACAGGGCACTTTATCTTTAGGTCCAAAGAACTCCAGGTATGGAGCAGTGGCAAATAACAGAATTAAAGAGAGAGTTTTGGAGCTGATTTCAAAAGGGAGGAAGAGGAGGCAGCACCTTGCACAACTGAGCTCCCAGTAATTTCAACACGAAAGGGAAACAAAGCTCAAAGATCCCTCCTGCCTGGTCTTCGACTGTACACGTTGACTGAAAATACATTTTTTTTCTTCTTTTCTGTATGTATGACATTGTTCTCCACACCGTTTCCTAAATAATTGGGTAGTAACCCTCAGCTCACAGCTTTGGAGGCATTGGTGTGGCTGCTACAGTGAAGGAATTCTGCAATAAATCAGTGATTTGAATCACTCACTGCGTGGGAGCTGAAAACTCCCTCAAAACTCTCAGTACTTAATGCAGAGAATGACATGCCTGCAGACAGCACCTTCTGCAAAGATATATATGTATATTAAAGAGTTACATTGAGAACGCGCTGTCCAATTAAAAAGCTATAGATTGGGTAGGGGTTTTTTTCCTTATGTGTTTTTAAAAACACCGCTCATGTTGTGGAAAAGGAGAACAAACAGAAAGCAGAAAGGTATTTTTGAAGTATACAGTTATAAGGTGCTTGGCTGATAATTTGCAACCTTGGTACACAACATACCTTTTAGCTAGGCTATTTATTTCTCAGGGAGAATGCTACAGTACTTACGATAAAGGCCTCTGTTGGACCTCTTCATCAATAGCAAACCTTTAAGCACAGCACATTTCATAAATAGGAGTTCCACTAACACAGACTTCAAAAGGATAGAACCTGATAATTCAAAAATAGAGCTATATTAAGTGTTCCAACAGTCCATCCATAAAAGCAGCCTCCAAACGCCTCCTCTGTGCAGCATGACAGTCTATTAGAATAATAGCAGGGGAAAGCATAATTACAAGTAATCATTGGTTGGAAAGGAGCTAGTTGTTTTTGTAGAGCAAAATGCCTTACTGAACCCAGCAGAAAATGCAACGCTGGTTCTAGTGGTGAGGCCAGGTAGCCACAGAAAATAATCAGAGCACAAATCCTGAGTGATACAAGTTTATTTTTTAAACCCTTCCATATGTCTTAATATTTTCCCAATGAATTTCACTTAATTTGCTGCCACATTTTAAGTGTGGTTACCATGTTATTGCAGTTGGTTCGGTAGTGATGTCCTTTCTGCTGGAACATCAGCTTGGGTTCTGTAAGATCCAGGGATTGGTGACTTCTCATCAATGTGAAGATGTCCCTGCCCATTGCAGGCAGGCTGGACCAAATGACCTTCAAAGATTCCTTCCAACCCTATGATTTTAAGACTAGCTATGATTTTTAAGACACAAAGGACTGTCCCTGCAGACTATAAAGGTGGTTCAGTTGCTTGTACAAGAACAGTCAGAAGGGATTCACAGGTCTTCCCCCTCCCCATCGGTGTAGCACTTGGGCCTGTGTCTCCAAGAGCTAAAGAGGTGAAAGCAACTTCTATTTGCACATTGCTGAGCTACAGAAAACCCACCTCCATCTCCATTTCTTTCTTCTAAGTGCTCTACCTTCGCTCCTATCTCTTGATATTCCCCACCCTCAGACGTGCATCAGCCACCATGCTCCACCAGTTACGACACTTAAATATTTGCTGTTGACTTCAGTAAAGGTAGGACTGTGGGGTTTTTCCTCCTATATACCAGCCTCTGGGTTTATTTTTGGTTATTCTCATTGGAGTTGTATATCTTAATAACCTCTACGTACCAAAGCCAATCTGATTACCCCAAAGCTCTAGATCACAGTGGAGATCGCAAAGCTAAGGAAGGGAAATCTTCATTTTGGTATTACATTCCTCAGCTTCGTTGTCATTTTAAAAATTGACAGTTTTCCTCATAGGAAATGAGGCCAAGAATATGCTTGGGTCAATTAAGCAATTATAATTATACCACCAACTGCCAAGCACTTTATTTATTTTGCTATTCTAGTTAAAAGACCAGCAACTCTTTTGTATTCATCATGTACAAAGCAGCTTTGCAGACCAGCCTATATTCCCTCACTCTTGTAATAATGCTTTTAAGGTAAAAACACCTCTTTGTGAGGACAGTCCCATTATAAAGTGATATACTTAGTCACAGCCAGCACTTACTGAAAAGTTTCAATGTTCATTACATTAGCTAGTCTTAAAAATGGAATACAAACCAATTTTGATCAATATACAGTAATAAATAAATATTAAGGAACTATACCACTAATGTACAGCTAGCCTAATTAAAGCAACAGCATTCGCTGCACTTACATACCTTAATTTTCCCTACAAAATCCTTATTGAACCACTACTTTTTAAAAAAATTGCGTTTGCAATTAGAAACACTGAAGTTACATTATCGATTTTCTGCTAAAAACCTTTTTAGTAAACAAGCACAAACTACATTCATTAAATGTAAGTGCTTGGAGCTATGGTGTGAAATTCAATTCAGCCATTATCATGAATTACACTGATTATTGCTGTAATTATTTTCTCTTGGATACAACTGCATTTCTGTTCCTTGCTAGTTGTGTTGGACGTATAACCGTGTTCATTTTATAGCTAATAATACTCAACTGTAGTTTCAGCAATTACTATCACTTATACAAATCATTAAGTTAAGCTATGGGTACCTAGTAAAATGAAAAAAAAAAAAAAAGTAAAACATCCTTTTTTTTTACCTCTGAAATAACTAATGGCATTGGCAACAGAGGAAAATTACCAATGTTAAATGATTTACACTAGAAAAAGTGATCACCTGTGATCCACTTTCACCGATATTTTGGTCACAGTGAACTCATAACTATCCTTTTAAAACCTGCCAGGTAAACTATACTTTTGCCTTTACCACACAGGCTAATAGAATAATCTCATTTTTGAGGTTTATCTGTTAAAAGAACAAACTTTTCTCAAGGGCCATTTACACACCATCAGGCCACAGCCAAAATTAAACATCCCAATAATTCCATCCATTAAAACTATTTATTTTACAGATCATTTCAAGCACAGAAACAAATAAATGTTTTACAGTTGAAGACCCTTTCCCAAGCCCAGCAACTACAATCAAGAGGCTGCGTTGCCAGCAGTGGTTATTGCTCCTCAGCCCAACGAACACCCAAATCACCCGGTATTTATGTATTTATTAGGACAAATCCATAAGTGTCTATTTCAACTGTTGCTTGAATAAGAAGTCCAGTATCAGATGCTATAATGATAGTGATGTTCTTGAAAAGCAGTTATTCATAGAAGAGATACTGTAATAAAAGTTATATTCTTGAAAAGCGGTTATTTCTAGAATAGTGGGGTAAAAGCAACCAGTGAATTACTGCAAACCAGTAATGAAAGAGAAGTTGTTTGGCTCGTGGTATCACAGCAAGATTTAATTTGATGTTCCTGCAGAGACCTGTTCTCCCACCCACTGCCCTCTGTTACAGCCACCCTCTCCAGGAATGAAGCATTTCTTAACATTTGCCCGATATTTGTATAGACCAACACGGATGCACGTCACACCAAACAACGTTCACCAGGCAATTCACAAGCTACTTGTATATGGAAAAAATTCCCGAGGAACTGCCAAGCCAAGAGTCCGAAGCAGAGAGCGCGTCTCTGCTAATGCAGGAGCTGGACATCAGTCTAAGTCTGGCACAAATGTTGTCTAAAGTCCAGAGAGTCTGATAAATAAATTGCTCACAATAAACTTGGAGTAATAAGGGAAAACAAATATATCTGAAATGAAAAAATCAATGCCTTTTAGTACTGGATGTAAAATTCAAGTTCAGCTTTCACTGTTCCTCAAGCCAGACCCAGCAAAGCTGGGCCCCCAGACCTGGGCTCATCCAGGAATTTCATCTGCATCTAAGCAAATCTTTGCCCAAGTGCTCATGTCCCCAGGCTCTGACAGACTCTGCATTCTTACACCATTTTACTCAAGCAGAAGTTTTGGCCTGGAGATATTTTTAGCAGAGGAGGCATTTATGCAACATGTTGGCCATGTCACCATCATTCAGAAAATTTTTTGTTCAGCCCAACTTTTCCCTATGTTTCTCGTAGAAAATCCTGTTTGCAATCGACTATACACATCATTTAAAATGAAAACAACATGACAGTAAAGATCATGTGAATATAACCTAGAATAAACATGGAACAAAGTGTTTTCTATAGACACACTAATCATGTCAGCAAGTTTCTGTAGTTCTATTGTATCTACTTCCGTGTATGCATTAACAGAATTGTTCATATATAAGTAATATTTAAAACATTCTTTTATTTTGTTTCTCAATGCCACAGGCTAAGCCAAAGAAATTCCAAAACAAAATGTGATGTTTATCTTGCAGCCATCACTGTATCTCAAGGATAAGGGCTGCTAAATCCGGGCGGTACCATCACTCATTTACCAAAGGGCTTATTTTTTTGCTTATGGCTCTCTTTCAAAAGCAACTGAAGCACTGACCTTCAGCACAGGAGGTTGTATTTGCAAAACTGCAAAAACTTTAAGAACAACACATGCAAATTTTCTGAAGAAATAAATATGCCACCTCTTCTCCTAAATCCAATAAAAAGTCTGGAAAACTAGGACAAAATTCAATGGAAAATTCTAAAACCACTGTGCTCCTACTGGCTGTCCTGCTTTACTATGTATTAAATTAGAGAGCACTAAATAAATAGCAAGGAAACACTACCTGAAATTCAAGTATTAAACACACAAGAAGACAATGGATACTCCCATATACCTTCTTCATACAGGAATCTTTTCTCTGGCCACTCTGAAACCATGTAACATGACCTTCAAAGCAGTGAAGATGTGTTGTAGAAGTTCTGCTCAGCTAACCGTGAATACTAATTGCAGGAAGAACAATCTGCCCAGGGCCGGAGGGCAGAAGCTGAACCAACAGGCACCGAAGTTTCATCATGGTACTGCAGACAACAACCTCTCTGAAAGGAGATACCTCCCAAACCTTAACAAAACTGGAGGATAAAAAGAAATCTCTTTATCAAAGCAGCCTTGGGAAGGAAAGAGTGAGTAATGAAGATTTTCACTTGTGTGTATTCCTACTTTTCCATGTATCTCTGTATTCCCACATTGCATAAAACACTTTTATTATTCATCTTGACTGCACAAAACACAGTGGGCCCCAGCCAAGTATCCTCGTTCCTTTGCTGATGTGAGGGATGAACCACTCCAGCTATTTCTCTTGGTTCATCAAGAGCTCAGTGGTGTTTCCACCATGTCTCACTGGTCTCTTGTGTGTTGGAAAGGTGATACACAGGGGTATCCCCACCACAGGGAGCAATACTGAAACAGAGCTTTGGCCACAGCAGCAGAGTCCAAATTTACATGAGTGCCTGAGGGAAACTGAGTCACAGGTCAGCATTGCCACCAATGTAATACAACCAAAACAACACCACCAGGCCAAATCAACACCAAAGCTACACCACCATGTTCTACCAGCCCAATGTCTTCTAAATAGGGCCAGATCTGTGGGTGCAAGATCTGCACCAAGTGCTTCTAACGCTTCTGCCTGCTCCTCTGGCCCAGAGCTCCCCAAATCTGGACTTCCAGGTTTTTTTCTCTGCTGACTTCAGCTAGCCCAAGGTCAGCCTTTTCCAAACAGTTTGTTCCCGCCTCAGCTTGCTTTGGACCCTCAAGAGACCCCTTCTCCAGGACAAAGCCGAGGAGCAGAGATGGCCACCTGTAAGCAGGATCTGAATGGCAACACCGAAAGCCAGCTGTGAGAGATGGTGTGACACCACACTAGAGGTGGAAAGAGGAGGTGAATATTAAATTCCCAAAGGGATTTGCAAGAAATATGTGAGGCAAAGGTAGAGAAAAATAAGGAGCCAGCAAACAAAAACTGTTCTCTCAGTTTACAGCACAGCAAATAGGATGAGTGATGCAAAGACCTACAGGGATGGCCACCAGGTCCTGTTTGCTCACTTTACCACAGGTTTGCCTTCAAGACCAACACATGCCAAAGTTGGTCTTAGTTTATGCCATTCCCCTAATGGCAGGTGAGACACCCGTGTTTAGTACCTGCTCTCTAGTGCCTTTTTTAGAGACTTTCTGTGTCAAGAGCAGAAATGGATGTTCTTTGCTTGGTAATCCAAGTGAAAACACTCTCCCTTTCAAGCTGCACAATCTGGTTGGCAGCTGCATCATGCACCTTGAAGTCTTTAGATGTCACCATATCGAACCCATTAAGGGTTCTGCATGCTTCACTTGGGCAGGATGGATGTAAAATCCAAACCCTACGATAACTTGGTAGTCCAGAGCCCTGGGCTGGGGAGAGGGAAGGAAGGTGAATCTGCTTTCAAACTTGAGGATACCACCTCAGATCACGAAACCTCTGAGTGGTGAACTGTAGGGGTGTGAAGGTGTGTTTGGAGTGGGGGGGATGGCTGTGTCCTTGCACTATTGTACACTGCTCACTACGAGCTGCTGCTGAAGATGGGGATAGAGGGCAAGGTGGACCTTAAGAAGGCAGCATTCATCTTCCATTCTAACAAAGGACTCAGATACATTCAGTTCTGTCTTAAGACAAGTAATGAGCTCAATGACCTATATCTTAGAGCTCCAGTGCCAGATGGGAGACAATTTTGAAAGGCTTGATGTTCAAAGAGAGAGTTGCTATCATAGTTTCAAAGTCAGATTCTTCTCACAAGTCCAGCATTCAAAACTACAGGACTTACAAATAAGTTCGAAACATGTGAAACACTTGTACAGTTTTGTAATGAGTTTCACAGTGATCCTATTGATATCAACTTTGAGATGCTCACCAACAAACACAGAACGGCAATACTATCAGGAAAAAGAAAAAGCAGCTTCTCTTTCTGGGTGAGGGGATGTATAGAGACAAGTAAAAATAATCAGAACTGTGCCTGGAAAACCAACATGTAATTTTTCAAAAGCAATGCATGCATTCTCCGGACCTTGTTTTCTAACATAGATTGGGTTGGGACTCACTGTGCCCTGGCTAAACCCTGTTCCCACTGAAAGCAAGAACAAACCAAGGCTGAGTGCTTTTGGAAAGCGAAGCTGTATTTTTTCTTTCCATTTGGGATGTGTGCAATGGGACTCAGGAGAAGTCAAAGCCAGAGTTTCAGGCAATGGCCAGGAAGTAAAGTGAACAAACACATAAACAAACTAAATATCCTACTTGTCTAAAACAATTCTAAAAAGGGGTTTGTTTTCTTTTGCTGCCAAGCTGGTGCTTGGGCAGAAAAACAGAGGGGATGGGAGAAGTTTGGGAGGAGAGTGTGTATCCCACTCCAGGAAAATAATGAAAATCAGAGCTTTTCTTGTGCAGGGCCCTTGGTAATCATGTAGGCAGATTAACAGACCAAGTTTGGCAGAAATACTTTGTGTTAGAGCTTTCCTATGAGATAAACAGCAAACTAAAAAGCACACTGTGATGGCGCTGCCCACCTTCAAAAGAACAGAAAATCTAATTAGAGAAAGAAATGTCCTCAGATAAGTTGATTCCCCTGACAAAACATCCAGCTGCCCATGGAAATGATATGCACAAAGGTTAGCAGGATAATATTGTTAACTTAACCTGCTCAAACGCATCTTCGTAGAACTTTGCTTTTTATTTGTTATTAAGAAAAATTGCAGCTGAGGCTTTTCCTTGTTCCTTGTGGTACTTGGATCTGTACAATTGAAGTACTTAAAATGACATTTATATGACTGCTAGCAATGGTTGATCAGTTAGTGTGACATGGTACAGATAAAAGCTCCAATTAGGCCTTAACTGTTTACTTAATAGAAAGACCTGTTAGGAACAAGAAGGATTGCCTGTTAGCAGAAGAACAGAACTTTTTCACATGGCAGATTATCAATGTTCTTTAGATTCACACATAAACAAGGCTGAAATGCAATTACATTTTCCACAAGGACCCAAATGCTTTTAACCTTTTCAAGGTAAAAAGAGAAAAAAAAAAATGCTGAAACTACTGTTGAATTAGGTCCAGCCAGCTTTTTTTTAAAGTTTTTGTTTCATTTTAATGATGGTTTAGTCTGTTTCACAGCCCGTGGCCTCTTCAAACCTGTTACTTTTAAAGATATAGCAGATGCTTCCTAAATGGAAAGGAAATTGTAATGATGCAAATCCCTATTCACTTGATTTTCCGAATAGGTTCAAGCACTGCAAGCTGTATAGGGCAGGTGGGGTAGTGTTACTGACAACCAAAAAAGGTAAACTTGAATACAAATAGACAAATCAAGCACACGTGTTCATTTGAAAGTTTGCAGTCTGCTCCCCAATACGCGTCTGAGAAAATAAGCTATTATCAGCACCGAGTGTCCTCCTCAGCATCAGAAAGCTGGAAATTAATTTAATTGCTGAACTGCACCTAAAATCAGCTGCTCTTAAACATTACAATTTGGCTTCTAGTCTCATCAAAATTCCAAATATGTTAAAATTCTAATTTGCAAATGTGCTAAATTAACACTCTGAAACCACAATATTTAACCTGCTGCTTAATCTGTTGTCAAGTGAAAACAAGTCAAGCAACGTGGAAATCATATACTGCACCAAAAGCCATAGCAATTTACCTAAAAATCTTTACTATGAGGGTGCCACTAGGAATTCTGAAGTCCGGTTTCATTACAAGCCCTATTATGTCTTTCCCCAACCTAGTAGTTCATATAAATTAATCCGGATAAAGAGGAAGGTTGTGGGTTTTTTTTTCACTTAGGACTGTGTTGAAATTTTCTTTACTTTAGAAATATAATCTTGCAAATCCTTGTAGTTTTACATGAGGAGCAGATTTGCATCTGAAAGTAAATTGGCTTCATTTGGTAAAGCACACAGGCATTGTTGTTCAGCCCCACTGTGCAACCCTAACTACCTGTGAGAGATGCGGGCTATGCTGAGTGATTATTTATAGGCTTGATCAGGAAAATAGTTAAAATACTGCCCCCCTCCAATTTCTCCCCTCCCAAGGTTAATCTGACTTCATACTAATAGGTAAAATGTTTCTTTTAATTAGAGGAGGGGAACAAAATGACAAACCACAACAAAACACGGCCACGCACTGTAGAGTAGGTCAGTAGTGATGCTGCCATCAGGGAAAGATCTTCTAATATAAAAAAAAATAGAGCACCGACCAAAAACGTTACTTTACAGAGGTTGGTTATTATTGCTCTTTCTATGTAATATTAAGACCTTGAAGAAAGCAAAACAGAAACTCAGTGTAAGGCTTTTGACAAACTTTTCTCAAAACCACTCAGAAGAGGTTGCTGTAAAAGGCAGTGAGAGGTGAGAAGTGAAATATTGCCATGGATTAGAAAGTACTTTGCACTGATCGAGCTCAGAGAAATATCAGAGAAACCTCGTAAGCAGATAAATTGACTACATGACAGCGGTGGCAGCCAATATTGACAAATGCAAGGCATGGGAAAAGCTATTTGAATGCATACACAGAATTGTCTGTGAAAACACATCTTATATTGAATTGCATGTGTTAAAAAACAAACAAACAAACAAACAAAAACAACTATGCAATCAATATCAATCAATGATCAACAATCAATAGTGATGCTAAAAACCTGCAATTTCAACTTTGCATTTGGAAATAGCCTGGCACGCCCAGTACCAGTCGCTAGAAATGGGCCATAAGTGAATGGTACAGAAAACACTGAGAATGCCATCAATGTTTAAAACCCTATACAGCTTCCTAATCACAGGATCTCACTGTAGATTTAGCAGCTACTCAAGGCACTAAAATATTCTTCATAATTTACTAACATCTTCAAGATGCCCCTGTGAACTAGAGTTAAGAAATAACCTCTGTGTTGTAATTTTCCAAGGGCCACTGCTGGCTGTGCAGCTCTTCTTTGCTGGCCCATCTGCCTCTGAAGGAAGAGAACCATCAAAAAGCTTAATTTGTTCTTAATGTGAGCATGGAATTGGATTATTGTTGTGTACAAGTGATGAGCATTAAAAAATAGTGCAAGCAAATTTGGGGAAGTACAGCAAGAGGACAATGAATGTGCATCCCAACTGCTCAAAATGAAGGGTATATGTCACTCAAAGACCAAGAAAAATTAAATATCACCAGATATTTTAGCAACAAAACCTTTAACAGCTGCAAGAGAGCTTTTGTTAACTAAAACTAAATTTTAGTATTTTGTAGTTTTTGAGGAGGAGGTGCCAAGGCAGGAGTTTTGATACTCCTGTATCAAAAATAGCGTGGTCAGCAGGACAAGGGCAGCGATCCTTCCCCTGTACTCTGCATTGGGGAGGCCACACCTGGAGTATTGTGTTCAGTTCTGGGCTCCTCAGTTCAGGAAAGAGATTGAAGTGCTGGAGCGGGTCCAGAGAAGAGCAACACGACTGGTGAAGGGACTTGAACACAAGACCTATGGGGAGAGGCTGAAGGAGCTGGGCTTGTTTAGTCTAGAGAAGAGGAGGCTTAGAGGTGAGCTCAGCACTCTCTAGAACTATTGAAGGGAAGTTATAGCCAGGTGGGGATTGGTCTCTTCTCCCAGGCAGTCAGCAATAGGACAAGGGGCCATGGGCTTAAACTCTGCCAGGGGAAATTTAGGCTGGATATTAAAAAGAAGTTCTTTCCAGAGAGAGTGGTCAGGCATTGGAATGGCTGCCCAGGGAGGTGCTGGACTCACCATCCCTGGAGGTTTTTAAACTGAGATTGGACATGGCACTTAGTGCCATGATCTAGTCAATGGACTGGAGCTGGACCAAGGGTTGGACTTGATGATCTCTGAGGTCTTTTCCAACTCAGTCCATTCTGTGATTCTGTGATTCAAATAATCTCAGAAATTTGTTTCCCTATTCAGTTAGGTTACATAATAAATATGTAAGCAAGCGGAAAGAAAAATATAAACACTTAACTGCTTAGAAAACAGGTAGGATCCCAGTGCTCTGGAAATTTGACAAATAAGATCTGTGTATAGCCAGCCATATTTTCACAGGAAATCTTATTTTTACTTAAACATCTTGGAAGTAAAATAGTGGCAAAATGAAATACAAATACAGGTGGCACTGCCATTGAACTTTATTCAAACAAAGAGTTCCTGGCACACGTGGCATCACTTTGGGCACACACGTGCACGTAATTGTGCATAGAATCAGGCTCCTGGAAAGAAAATGGGAATTAAGAAAAGAAAAACCTCTGTAAACTATTGGACTGCCACTACAGAAACGACAATATCCACAACTCATTGCCTTTCTGATCTTGTTCTTTCTTCTAATACCTAAGTAAATGCTGTTCAGCTTTTATTTATTGTGTTCTATGAGACAGAACATTTCACTATCAAAGTTAGCGATTCCAACAGGAAATTGTTTTCTGGGGAAAATATTTTTGTTTATTTCAAATTTTAATCTTTTTTTCATTAAGAAGCCTTAAATAAGAAACTTACAATACACAGAACTTACACATTTAAAAGAGAATCAATAAAATTTCCAGTTTCATAACTTACATTGAACTTGTATCAACAGGACATATTAATAGAAAGTATCTATTCTGCTATAGCTACTTGGCTTGTTGGGCTTCAATTTTTTCAACAAATTTAAGACTATTCCTTATTACGTTACAGCATTTCAACACTGACAAGAGAAATTGGGTTTTGTATAAAATATGAGAGATGACCTCTAGTTTTAATTAGTTTCTGATGTAATGGTGCCATTAACAAAGGGATGCTTCCTAAGCCCAAAAACCTCTTCCCAAAAATGTTCATTGAAAGGCAGTTGCAAAGCCTGGAGCCTTTGTTGAGCTGGGAACCAACTCACATTCCCCTCTGGACTGACATGATTCATGATCCGCAGGGGTGGAGAAGCACCGGCCACCCTCCCACAGCCCTCACCCCACCATGGCGGGATGCAAAGGGCAAAAATTCCCCCATCACAAAACATGACACCAAACTAATGGTTACAAATGTGTTTTCAAGAAGAAGGATGGAGGGGAAAGGGCTTTAGAAAAATCTTCCATTCTGCTGCATGGGAGAGCTTTTGTCTTTTTTAAGCAGCTTTTTTTTTAAAAAAAGCGTCTCTAAGAACATCCCCGTCCAAGACTACATTTAGAAACACTGGCTGAAATGGTATAATTCATTTCTTATGCCAAAATCAACAACAGCATTTTGCAAGCGGTGGCCAAATAAAACACGGTGAGGACTGAATCAGTTTTACACCTCCTAGGGTTTCTACCAAGGGCTCCTAGAGGAAAGCATGGGTTTGTTTTCCTGTCTGCTTCCTTCACAGACTCTTTTTAATTTCACCCTGTCTTTGTTTCTGGTTAATTTTCAGAGTTGTGAGCGCAGCAGAGCAGATGTGAGGCAACAAAGGACAATCCCATGGAAATGGGGCTGGATCCTTATGGAGAACAAAATGGTGTCTGGGCTGATGCAGAGCCCCAGCTGAGGAACCAGCGGTGAGAGGGTCAAGTGGGATGAGGGTACCAGGACCCTCCCCATGTCCCTCAGGCACCAGCTTGCTGTGTGACACATAGAATCATTTCAGTTAGAAGAGACCCCCAGGATCATTAAGTCCAACCATAACCTAACCTAACTCTAGCACTAAAGGTGTAGGTAGCCAAGGTTGACACTTGGGGCCAGGCTGCTGCTTCTAGCTCCGGCAACTTCTGCCATGAGTAGAAATGGAAAGGAAGGGCGCTGCTTTGCAGCTCATAAGAACAAATTGACTTTGTGAGCCACAGAATGTGCCTGTGCTGGGAGTCCAGGTATTTTTCTTAGACCCACCAGCATCCACTAATTCAACACCAAAATGACTCCACCCTATTGAATAGCCATCTAATTCAAATAAGATGCTGCTTTCACATACCACTGATATGGGAAAGATCAGAAACAGGCTGTAAGGGCAGAGCACAGTAGTTCACTTATTTTCATTTGATGCCAAAAGTAAAACCAGCCAGAATTCAGACCCAAAAATATGTCCACTACTCATCATTTCTTTTTCTTGCTTTGTTTTGTTGTTGTGTTTTGTTTGGGTTTTTTTCTTTTAATTGCCACCTACAATAATGTAATTTTCCTTTTCCAAATTAGGATATTTCTTAATATTGTCTCAGAACAGGTGCCTGGCTGTGTAAAAATGGCTTCACGCTGATCCAGAAACGCTTTCGCAGAGCATTCTGGTGAGAGCAGAGCCCACCTGAGGACAGCCCTCTGCTTTCAGCAAGGTCTGGACCACACAGTCACTTGGGGTCTCATCTAAACTAAATCATTCCGTAATCTGATAGAAGCCCAACACCAGGAATGGGTGTCAGCCTCTCATTTATGCTCACTCAATGCAAAAACAACCGATATACATGTTCCTGGAAATCAGCACCTGCCTGGGCAACTGAATGTCCTGCTAATATATACTTCCACCTAGCTCTTGCTTCACATTTACTTCCAGAGCAGATAAAATAAGATTCCACTTTTGTTTAGAGGTGTCTTGGTTAAGGGTAAAATATCTTTTATCTTTTATTAAGAGAGGAGATCACGAAGATCCTCTCTTAATAAAGTACTGTCTTTCCTTTCACAAACAATTAATTCTTTTTTTTTTTAAATAGATTGCTTATCTGCATATTTAATAATATATGAATAATATATTCTACATATGTTACTTGGCTGCTGAAGAAACAGTTACCAGCCTTATGTTTGCTTTTTACTGATAACTTCTGTGGTTTATAGAAATAAAATACTAGGCCAACCGTGAAGTCAGATCCCAACATGGAAATTATGAAATATTCCCTCCGCGGCTACTTCTATGTTCCCTGTAAAGTTAGTTGGAAGGATTTCACCATGTAGTTTGTGACTCTCTAAGATGATGATAAACAAAGAAGTAAACCTTCAGCAGAATGCATGGAGAACATCACCCTGTACTCAATGGAGATGGAGCAATTACAGAAGTTGGTGATCTGAAACGGGAGCCAACACGCAATAATAACTTAATAAACTGTTATAGCAGTGGGGGATCACTCCAGCCTGAAGACACAGCTCATCTGCTTTCCCTGTTTATGTCCTCAGCACAGAGGGATGCTATGGAGCGTCGACTTACACCGCCCGAACATGAGATGAAGCTCTGGAGGAAGAGGGCTTGGTGAACCATAGTTGGTTATACAACGAGTGACTTGCAGATTGGGGCAGGAAAAAAGGTTTTCCTCCTTTCTGCCCAGCTACATCAAACCTGCCTCGAGGCAGAAGCCTCTGCTTGAAAAGGAATTTTACAAGCCAGCCCGTGCTTCAGGTAGCGCATTCGCAATGAGATGTAAAGTGACATCCATCTTGATTTAATGCCGCTCAAGAGCCATCGGGATTCTGAGCAGCACTTGGACACAATCCAAAGGCGATGATTGTGCATTGCAGGCTTTAGAAACATGTCCCACGACCACAGCTCTCTCCTTTCTGCCAGGAAGTAAAATATATCCCAGAGGCTTCTTTTGTTATACAGCAATCAGGATCTCCAAATCCATTTGCTGGCTGCAGCGCATCTCATTTCCCAGTTTCTTTTCTCTTCCACTGTGCTCACTGCTTCTATTCAGCCCTAACAGCTGCATCTCAGTCAAAAATCAAACTTTCTGCAGACAAGCCGGGATTCAGAGATGAGAAGGAGGCATAAGAAATACCAAAGACACAAGACAACCAAGCCTTTTACTCCTGCCTTAGCACAAACACAACAAATCTGACCCAAGTGCTGCCTGACACACTTCCCTACACTTCTTTCCACAAGTAGTATTTGGGTTAAATTAACTCATATACATCTTCCCATTATTTTTTTTCATTGAAGCTCTTTGGGTGGGTTTGGGAAAAAGAAAAGGGGGGGGAGAGGGTTCCAGCATTTTCAACCAGACTGAGCTGGCCATGGGGTAGAAAAACTGGACTCTGAATTTCTGGCACTGTGAATGTATCTCATAATTGAGTAAGCGTAAGGGGAGGCACAGGTTTGTGTGCAGCTGTGTGCGGGTACACATGAACTTGCCTCTCATCTTAGTTTTAAGCTGCTAGAGAAAAATCTTCAAAATGGGCAACAGTCGCAATGCAATCAGACAGACAGACTGTCTGCAGCAGAACGATTTAATTTGGTCCTGTTGCCACTTTTGAAAAATGATGTCGACAGAAGATAAGGAGACAGAGAGTTTAAAATTGTTCTATCAGAACCAGTTGCCTGTTAGGAAGCTTATTTGAGGCAATTCAAAATTGTTCCATTTTTTTACCAGGCGATTGCCCATCAGGAAGACTGTTTGTAACTGAAGTAAGGGCTAAAATGGTTTACAAAGCAGGAACAGGTACCCTGGATTTGTACATATTCTGTGCTACAGACCCTTGTGTGCATATTTCCCTTATCTTGTTTTGCTGTTTCTTCTGCTTGCTGCTGGAGCTTTTTCTTCCTGAGAGTCTGTTTATTAGTTGAAAAATAACAAGAGCTTTTTCATTTTTATTTTCCAGGGGAAGGCAATTCAAATAATCTCAGAAAATTGTTTCCCTATTCAGTTAGGCTATATAATAATGCAAGAGCAACTCTTGTCATTTATTAATGAGCTGATGGATTTACTAGGAGAAGACTAAGAGGCTGATATGGCTCCAGCCCATCCTCTTTACCATCACACAGGGTGGCACACGATTTGCACAGGGGCTGCCATCAGCTGAGGATGGGGCCACCTCAGTAGGGACCACTGGGTTAAGAACCCCTTCCTCATTCCTTCATTCAATCATTCCTTTCTAATCCATACCTTATGGAGGTCATTTCATTGTTCTGATATTATTTATATACTCATGCTTGCTCATGTTAAAGAAAGTAGAGCTGAGCTAATCAGTGTGTTATTCTGTATACGCTGGTATATTAGCATAGAAAGCATTTGGAAGCGCCTGAGCCCAGCCAGTCCAGGTCTCTCACTCTCCAGGCTGCATCTCAGCAGCTGAAGAAGAGCTGCAAATACCACCAACCAGCAGAGCCCAAGGAGTTTTCTCACCAT
Source organism: Columba livia (assembly GCF_036013475.1). NCBI lineage: Eukaryota > Metazoa > Chordata > Aves > Columbiformes > Columbidae > Columba > Columba livia. The sequence goes on from NC_088607.1 coordinate 4,749,995, forward strand.
CAGGAAGTGGCAAAGCTGAATATCAGGAATGACCTTGCATTCTCCATCCTTTCCTGTCTATTTTCCATTACTGTTTTCTCTCTCAACTCTGCCCAGCATCCCATCTGCACAAAGCTCCAGGGGGCTCACCAAAAATAAATTCATTATTTTGTTAAAAGTAGAGTTGGAAAAAGCAAAGCCAAAGTAACTAATTCCTGATATCAGCTGATGTCATTTCCATCGCCAGGTCTTTTATCTGGGCTCCTCCATCATGTTCTCAGCAGACAGTAACATCCAGACTTCAAACATCACCCGTATCCCTGGCAGGGCATCGAGCGGGGCTGGATCCTGCCGCACTTTCCTGTGCTGCTGCCATCACGGGTGTTTCCACACCAACCCACAAGAAGACAGAAAAATGCTCTCGAGCAGCAGCTCTTCCTCCAGAAAATGTACTTCTCAAAGTTAACCAGTTCAAGGAAAACCCTTGCAAGCCAATTTCATGCACATCGACACAGCCCACCAGGCACGATACCACCTCTGCTGCCTCATGAAAAATGGCACAGAAATGTATTTGCACAGAAACAAATGAGTTCTGCAGAACACATTATGCAAAAGACCAGCCAGTTCTGCTGGCAGAAAATGCAAAGATCTGAGCTGCCTGGTTGAACTAAGTCTGAGCATCTTCAACTTTAATGGAGCATGATTGCGCTTAAAAAGGATAACAGCTATTAAGTAAAAGACAAATGTTTATCAACCAGAGTAATTTCTATTGATGCTTATTAGCCATTCAAGACTATATGGCTTACCCAGATATATTTTATTGTATAATGTAATAACATTTTCTGTATCAGATCTTACCGTAAAATAAAATTGTTCTTCAAAGGAGATTTATTTTAGTAAGCTGGGTCACAAAAACTGAATAAGGCATGAGACACTGGTGAGGCCATTCAGATTCAGACCAGTTACAGACCTATAACTCAGTTTATATGCAGATCATAGGCAACAGTTACAAGCTTGATCTATGTAGGTTTGTGGTATCAGTGGGTAGACAACCATGAAAGACATTATCACACACACTGTCCCAAGTGGACAGGTTCTTAATAAAGTGGAGTTCCTGGGTGTATTTTAGAATCATAGAATCATTTCAGTTGAAAGAGACCCTCAGGATCATCCAGTCCAACCATAACCTAACTCTAACACTAAACCATGTCCCCAAGGACCTCGTCTAAATGCCTTTTAAACCCCTCCAGGGATGGTGACTCCACCATTGCCCTGGGCAGCCTGTTCCAATGCCTGACAGCCCTTTCTGGGAAGAATTTTTCCCAATATCCAGTCTAAACCTCCCCTGGCTCAACTTGAGGCCATTTCCTCTCATCCTGTCACTTGCTACTTGGGAGAAGAGACCAAAACCCTCCATGCTACAACCTTCTTTCAGGTAGTCGTAGACAGCAATAAGTTCTTCCCTCAGCCTCGTGTTCTCCATGCTAAACAGCTCCAGTTCCCTCAACTGCTTCTCATAAGACTTGTGCTCCAGGCCCCTCACCAGCATATTTTGCTGTTGTGAATGGCACACGTGAGAAACACAAGCCCTCAATACTGAAGACCAAGGTTTCCTCATCTGTCAGTGGTGTCCTATTCATGAAACAAGAGGAATCATGGTTCCACACACAGGTTTGTTTTTAAGGACTTCATGGTGATGGTTATCTAAGCGCAATGTGTTTCTGGTCAGTACAGCAACACCGAGCCAGAGAACAACTATTCAGGAAAGCTTATGAATCTGGGCCAGCCCCTCCCTGATTTAGGGCAGCCCAGTGTCCATCTCTCCACTCAGAGACACAGCAGAGCCACGTAACCCACCCACAGAGCAGTGTGTACAAGTGACATCAGCCCTTGGTCACCACTCCTCACGTCTGGATTTAAGGCTGTGAGTACAACATTCTCTTCACCTCCTCATCCCTGAAGTCCTTAAGCAATTCTCTTCTCTGCCAAAAGGCTGAGTGCTGAGGTTGTTTTATGACTGAGCATAAAGCAATGACAGAATGAGGGAGGCGCAAAGGTGGCTTTCATAGACTCATGGAAATAAACATTATTAGATCACCAAGTCTGCCCTTCTTCAGAAGACAACATGGAATTTTATCCAGCAAACCCTTTATCAAGCCTAATAACTTGTGTTTGGCTTGCAGCAAGAAACTGAAGCCAGATCTATCAAGGTCTGAAGGGTGAGCCTGGTTGGCTGGAGCAAAAAGATGCGGTGGATTCCCTGGCTCTTAGTGTTTCAGATCATGTCTCCTCTGAGAACAGGCTGAGAGAGTTGGGGGTCATCAGCCTAGAGAAAAAAAGGTTCCGAGGAGACCTTATCACAGCCTTTCTGTACTTAAAAAGGGGCCTGTAAGAAAGATGGGGACAGACTTTTTAGCAGGGCCTGTTGCGATAGGAAAAAGGGTGATGGTTTTAAACTAAAGGAAGGGAGATTTGGGCTGGACATGAGGAAGAAATTTTTGACACTGAGGGTGGTGAGAGCCTGGCCCAGGTTGGCCAGAGAGGTGGTGGATGAACCATCCCTGGAGACATCCCAGGCCAGGCTGGACGGGGCTCTGAGCAACCTGAGCTGGTGAAGATGTCCCTGCTCATGGCAGGGGTGGCACTGGATCAGCTTAGAAGGTCCCTTCAACCCAAATCATTTGATGATCTCTGAATGACTGGCATTAACCAAACACAAGTAATTTGTCTTAATTCAAAACAGGTGAAATTTTCCACAGCCTGTATTACACAGGAGGACCTAATCAATACGATAACCTCATTCTGCACCTTACTCCACAAATATCACCAGCTTATCTTGGGACAAAGGCTGCTACAAACTAATGCAATATTACTGTTCAAGGCAGGAACGTGGAAGAGCCCAGGGTCTGATCCTTCATCTCGCAAGGTCAATGGATGCCTTTGTCATTGAACTCAATGCAAGCAGAAATGACGCTAAGATTTTTCCAGTTCAGATGTCAGCTATTAATTTGTATGATGATTATTTGATTCCAAGGAAAGCCAGTGGAATCAAGTTAAAGAGACAGAGATATATTCATATATCCTTAAACTGGGAGACACCGCAACTCACTGATAACCTAAATTAGATTGAGCTAGTGTTATCTCTAATTAGGATCTTTCACTATGAAGAAGGAAAGAGGACAAAGTGAATTAGTGAAGGAAACAGCACGTACATTGGCTCAAAACAATAACCAGAAATGTTAGTTTCCATGTCAAGATGCCACGTATGAAGAAAAAATATTTCAAAAATTATTTCACTAAGGAAAATCTGAAACTATTCAGGATTAGAGAGACTCACGAGAAATGTTGGTGATATTTATTAACTAATTAGCTAAATGACCTTTGCGTCATTTTTATACACAGTTTCCTTTCATAAATATTTCATGAATTACATGTAATTATTAGTAACATCAACTTTACTGAATTAATTACTGCCAATTCCTATTAATAAAATGCATCTTGTAATAAATAATGTTAGTTTATTACAGAGTATTGGTCTCGGAGGTATTCACATCTGTCAGTTGCCTTCTACTTCAGGCTAAAAGAAAAGTAATCAAATAACTGTAATTATTGTACTAAATATATCACCGTTTGTTTAAAATGTCAATGGGAATGGATAAAGGCATTTGTAACAATCTGAACCGAGCATCCTGATCTGCAGCAGCGTAAGTGCACATGAAGAAGAGCCACATTACCATGAGGATACAGGCTGATGTCTGGGTCTAACAGACAGAAATGTCAACAAATGGTTAGTCCTCTGATTTACTAACAGGTTAGGTTTTTTTCACCTGGAGACCATTGGCTTAGAGCTACTCGAATAAGTAACAGCGAATTTAATCTGATGGCTCCTAATTAGCTCTTGTGAAAGGGGTGTTGGAGTTAGTCCAGTCCTGGTAGATACGTTTCCACGTATTGACTGATGCTACCATGACTGGTAGGGTCTGAGGCTGCTGGGTCACACACTACAAGAGAGCAAAAACCAGCAAAAAACACCTTCCTCCTGCCTTGCAGATGACTAACAGGCTTTTATAATAACAAGTCTACATGCAACCTGCAATTTTCCAGGCTAAGGCCAGACTCACCCTCAAGTGGTGCTGTTGCTTCTTCACATTGCCATGGAGGGTGGGCCCTTCTCCCAACAGCTGTTCCGTGTCTCACATCTGGCAGGCGTGAACGCAACAAGGCCGGCAGCCTGCTCATGGAGCCAGAAAGCAAAACAAGGGAGTTTTAGTCTAGTTATCACCATTTCCACACAAGAATAGTAAAGAATTCTCCAGCACTATACTGGTCTAAACTATTTGTTTTACATACCTGAATGCCTAAATACTGGCAAGCAAGACCAGCTTTATTTAGTGACCTCTGTCAACATTCAAGCCCTGGAATAAACCATGATCACCATGATTTTTCAGGGTTTTATACCGAAGCCCTCCACAATGGTATTATCCCTCATATAAGGGACAATATGAGCAACTGGTATAGACTGGGTTTCCTATTCTCCACTCTCATCCTCTTTTACTTTTTTTCCTTCCTCAGGTACAGAAATTCCTAGAACAAGATAAAAAGCAAGACTAAGATGGAGAGGAAAATGGAAAATCCAAACGTTGTACCTCAGGAAAAACAGCATTTGGAAAATAGAAAATCAGGTACCAATAAGCCCAGCCTCCTGTATCAGCCTGACTTACCCTGACTCCTTTTTGCCCCCCCCTGCTGCATTACGGTGGTTGCACAGACACCCTGCATTCCGCTGCCAGGCGGTTACTGTGATTTCAGCTCCCATCCGCACCAGCCACATGATGAAGCTGTTGTAATCCCTCAGACTTCTACTGCGAATAAAACAGCAGAACTTCCAGATTCTCTGGATTTGGTTCCCGGTGCAGGGATATCTGCAGTGCCAGCACTCCCGTGGTGAACTTACCCTTGTTCCTGCAGTTTAGAGCTTGGCAGGAGTCTCTGCCAAAACCGCATCCCTTGGTTTTGCTCTCCCCTCGGGCTGTTCATCGTTTTGTTCTGGACAAATCCTGTAATCTTTCAGGGGAGGATGGGATAATTACTGCTTGCACAGGAAAGCCTGCTGTCTTAGAGTCTTCTTTCAGCTGTTCTGTTCCCAGAAAATGATGGATGTGCCCAAATTTCTGGGACTACAGACCCATCTCTCGTGGCTCAGGGCTGTGCCTGGCTTAGCTCGGTTTGGGTAACAGCTCCTTTGTCAGTGACAGTCCAAGAATATCCAAGGGGACTGTGGCCACCTAAGAAAGCTTTCAATGAGGATGACCTAGTGACATGGTCAGGAGATGTTCTGGACCCTGGGAAGAACTGGTGGACAGACTCCTGTTCTGGGATGATCAGCTCAAAACACATCGGGCAACACAGGGAGTGCCTGCAGGTTTATTTGCAGCAGTGTGAAACAGTAATAAAACAAACCTCAGCATCTTTACTTATTTAAATGCGAGAGTGAATCAGTTGTGGTGCTGATTGTTATCTCCTGCATCACACCTGTTATCTCAAAACAACTCCATACACCATCCTAGAAAGAAGCTGGAATTCCTTCTAGCAGAGTTCACAGCTGAATGTGGGTCACCAGAGCTGAGACAGACACTCTCTCCACTAGAAGCATTTTGTTGTTGTTTTAAGAGAAAATTGCATATATTAGGTAGGCTTTGAAGTTACTACCAGGCTGTGACAACTGGAAGGCATGAGCAGAACATTATCATTGGTTTTAAAGATGAGGGAAGTGTTGATGTACTCAGGTCTATCAGGGAGCTTTGGCTTTCAGAAACTTAGAGAAACTTAAGAGAATGTAAAGCACTGGCCAGATTTAGGTACCTCCCAAAGAACTGTAGCAGATGAGAGGGTGGTTACGTTCCTCATAAACACCACTAACACAAGTGCGTTAATAAAAGAGAAGGCACTTTCTCCGAGCATTGCTTCTGGGACTGACCGCTAAGAATGAGAAGACATCCCATCAACAGCATCATCTGGTCTGAGCGTAAATCCTTCTGGGTGGCTGCTGCCTTGATGGGTTTCTATAGCCCTTGGGTAACAGAGCACTGATCTCCACCCAAACTCTGTTGTTGCAAAAGCAACTGTAGGTGGATAACACATGTAAAGTCTGATTTTTTGTTTTTAAATATATCTCCCTCAACCTCTCTATTTTAAGGTTGTGTTTGCCTCATTTGTTTAAACGCAATAAGCATTTAATGAATGCATGTCCTGCCTTCCTAGTAATATTGAGGATAAGTTTTACTCAAAGTTGAAACATATAAAGTACAACCACCAGGTAGCACGTTCTCCTCCTTAGCAAGTCTGAGTATTCACTCAGAGTTGCAGTGGACTGGAGATAACCAGTCATAGCCAGACAGCTTTAAACCATCTGACACAAATGTACCCAGCTTGTTTCTTTTACATGTCAGCCTCGCTAGGGCAATATCTTCACCCCAGATGTCATTCCTTCCCTATTCTTTGATGTAGTCTTCCTCTCGATTTTCCATACTGAGTTGCAGACAGGAAAAGGCGATTTTACCACTGTGTGGTACAGAATTTTTTCTTTAATTTCCTCGCACATTGTAGAATAGTACACTGCAAAATTGAGAGGCACATTTCGGAAAGTTTGAGGGAAAGAACTAGGAAGAAAATGGAGAAAATCTAGCTTAACAACTCTTTCAATTTTGAAAATTGCAATTTGACAGCAATCCTGTGGCTGGGAAATAAACGTTCATCCCTTTGCCTCTATAGTCATTTGATTGATGTCAAATTGCTTAAGATGAAATAAAGAGTGAGATGCAGTCATATTTTTCCAGCTTCTTTCTATAGAATTGGGGTCACAGTATTTGGGATCAAAAAGTTATTTATGACATTTATTTTCTACCGCTGATTGCACTTTAGCCTCTCAAAATCTTGGTTTTATCATGAAGATGTGCCTTTATATTTAGAACTTTGCGGCGCCATGGTTTCTTAGACAGAAAAAGTACACTCCCGATACAGGAGCCCACCATTCTCCATCCTTCAATCACTACTGATTCTGATGCTGACCCTACAAAACCCTTAAATGAACATATTTAAAGCACGTGGGTAGTCTCATTGATTTCAAAGGGTATAAACGCAATATATTCACATATAGGAATATGTATCTTCAGAACGAGAAAGGTTCTTCCATGGCCACCTGTTACCAATGTGCTCATGCTCTCACCAGGATGAACTGGGCGAGTCTTCCCAACCAACTGCAAAAAGTTCTTCTCCAAAGACAAAGAACAAGCGAGAAACCTCACAAGATTTTGCTGACAAAGGTCGCCTTCCTTTCTCCAGTTCCCACCCCTCCTAGACAATAAGGATTTTCCCTTACAGCCAGGCTTTGATTTTATTTCATTTCCTCCTGCAAGGTGAGTGAACACACTAGGTGTGTCTTGCACACACGGCCAGGAATAATGTTTGTCACCAAGGTGTTAAAAAGTTATAACAAAGCTGGGTCTGTTTGCTATATATTTATAATATAATTATTTTATAATAATAATTTCAGCCAGTAGCTTCACTAGGGCTTTGCAAAGGAGACAGGTGTCATTAGATCCATGATTGATGGAGACCGATGGGGAGAAACTGAAGTGACTTGCCCAAAGTCCACCTGCAAACCAGGTACACCCAGGTGTTGCTCAGTGCCAGGCAGCAAAAGCTGTAAATCACACCTCAAGCCACAGCAAATGAGAAAAACTAATTAGCAGGAATGCTGCGGCCAACAGACCTCACCCATCATACAAGTTTCTTGCACAAACAGGTGTTATTTTACAATACTTCAAACACTGGAAATATGGGAGCCTGGGTGGCTTCCTCATTTATACTAAAACCCTTGGGCTTAGACAGCTAAAGATAACACCATCCCTAGATTTTCTATAAAAACTAGACAATTTAATGTTTTTTTAAATGGCAATTCAACTCCTAATGCAGAGATCGCCCTTACAGAATTTTGTTCTCAGATGCTGTTCCATTCATAGCTTTTTTGGATTTAAAAACAAAAGAGTAGACAAGAATCACCTTATCAGAATAACAGGAAGAAATGACACTGACAAAAGGTAGGAAATCAGAGTAACTGAAATTACTGATGATTCTGTTTTTACTGCAGTTAAATGCTGCATTATTGTTGTTAGTTTTATGAATCCTACAGCTTTTCATTCATTCCAATACCCTAAACATTATACAAATGTAAGAAGTTTAAGAAAGAAGAGCCATCCATAGCTGAAAACAAAGAGCCCCCCAGCAATTAATATTACAACATGCATAAAAATAAATTAAATTAGTCACTGAGGAGGGGGGTGGGGAAGTGTTACTAGAACTTTATAAATACCTGATATAAAAAGCAACTAACAAGACCATTCTGCATTGGATATTATCCAGAACAAAAATTAAACCTATGTTGCTGCTTCAATACCATCTAATACTGGGAACTGGCAGAAAAACATCTATTCTATGAATAATAGCTCAACAGTCCCAAAGGACATCAATACATGAATAAGAAAAGAAAAAAATCTCAAGCCTTTCCAAAATGGTGCTAATGCTCCACTGAAACTTAATTTTATAATTTACTGGCAGTCAAGATGGCAGGAAATAAAATAATTTGCTATATATTGTGCACAACAAACCCCCGGCTTTTCCTGGGAAGGGTAATTATCCCTAAAAAAAAAAAGGGAAAAAAAAAAAGAAGAAAAAAATACGACATCTCATATTAAGCTAAAGTCTCATCAAGAAGAGAAAGAGTGCCTCATTACATGTAATTACCAGGGAATTAGAAACATCATTTAACTAAATGAGCGAATAATGCTCAGGATATTGAAGAAACTTGCCTGCACTTCTGCAGAGCACTCTAAGTCCCATTACAAAAATTGCACCTCTTTAATGGAATAATTTTAGGCCTTGTCTGCCTTGCTTTAAAAATAAAGAGCCTCAGAGAGGCAGAAAGAGGCTGAAACTACCATAAACAACTGTTGAAAAGAGCTGCAGAGTAGGAGTAGTCTCTACTGGATACCATGATTTAAAATGACTCATAATCTAACATAATCATGAAAATTAAACCTAAGGACTTGGGTGGGAGGATGGGAGAGAGGGAGGGAAATGAATTACCCTTTTTAATTGTACTTACTCAAGACTACAATGTATTTATAATTATGCATTATAGATAACGGGTGAAAGATTCTGGGTTAAAGGTAAGCCTTATAGAGAGGGATGAAAGGCTGCTGCATTAGAAGCCAGCTCAAAAAGGAAGAAAAGAGGAAAGAAAAGGTATAACTGCTCATAGACACTCACTGTCTTCCAATGCAATTTTTTTCTAATAGTAAAAAGTTACTAGGGGAATTAATAACAGCCATGATAACGCATTAGATGCAAATAAACCACAGTCTCTACTTTAGCAACACCACATCTGCCTGTAAAGGTGATTCTGCTGCTGTAGGAACAAATAAAATCTGGGAACCATTATTTGCCACCATTTCGACGCAGAGATCGATCCCGTACCAAGAGAAACAAGGTTTCCCTCATGGATTTTAGGCAGAGAAATTGTCTCCAAGCCTTAAAACAAGTCACTAAATAGAAAAGATGTCCCTTGAGTTCAAAAGGTTTTGGTCGGGGTTTGAATCCTGGTTCCACATCACTCCACAAGGAACTAAATAACTGAAGCGACGTTAAAACAAAGTCCCACCAAAATGTCTCCAAGTTGATACACAGGGAAAGCATCACTTTTTTTTTTTTAATAATAAAACATCCTTAGAGAAACGAAAAATGCAGAGAAGTAAAACAAGAAATAAGGGGATATATATAATACATCATCTGAAACATGTACGCTTCCTCTATTAACATTTTCATCCTTCATTTCCTTCTCTCCACCAAAAAAAAACCCTCACCATAGAGATTCAAGGCAAATAAGGGCAGCTTTCTCTTTACTGTAAACAGTTCCACAGCAGAACAAGATGTTAGCACAACAAATAGTGAAATCAAAGGAAGGGAAAGGAACTATAGCCCCAAAGTGTTGAATCTGGACATTTCCACTGGGTAAAGCACAGGAGCAGAAAATGGATGATTTTTGCTGCTTTTGAGATCACAAACATTTCAGGCTGCCCACATGGGCTTCGTTTGCAACCAGAACAGCAAAAGAACTCTTTGTTTGGGTGGGTTGTTGGTTTAGTTTGGCGTTTGGATGGTTATTTAGAAGAATATCCACCAGAAAACAGCTTGTGAAAACATTAGGGTTTTATTTAATGTCTCAATGTCTGCCACTGAGAAGTTATATATGAATTATTTCTGATCATAGAAATAGAGGCTTAATGAAATGTTAAATATTTAAACAAACAAAAAATTGCAGTGACATGGGGAGGGAAGGTAAACAGATTTGGAAACTAGTGAAATTTTGAGAATATGAAAGAACTAAGATAACCACTCAGGATAAGAGAGAAAGAATTTGTTACTTAACAGCGTGTAAGGTCATTTGATGCTGAAACAAAAGGCGGGTGGGAAGAGGTGCCCTTGGCGCAGTGCAGCTTGTAGGAAACTCCTGGGGCTGGAAGAGGGAGGTGATGAGATGTCCCAACCTTGTTCTTCCTCGCAGTCTGGCAGCATCAGCCCTGACACAAAGCTCCTGTGTCCTCAAGACGTGCATCGTTCTCTTCTGTTTCTTCAGCTGAAACTCAGGAGGAGGATTCCAGGTGCATCTCAAAACAGCAGCACCCAACATTTCTGTTAATATTTAAGCGCCACCAAGAACAAAGCAATGGAGAACACAGCCCTGAAGCACATTAAGTGTTCAAAACACTGGCGTTACGCTTACCGGTGGGGATAACAAAGGCAAATTTTGTCCTTTTGAGCCTTTCCGATCAACGCAACCTGTGGCGGGTGAATCCTGACACTGCCAAAGGCTCCGCAATCTCAGCTCCTGGTTTTTATCCTGTATTTGAACACTTGCAAACCACCAAAACAGACTTCATCCCCTGCTGGACTGATCAAGATAGCATATATAATGGATACTTCAGCATAAGGCTTTGTTCTTAGAAAGTAATTGAAGATGGGTACTGGAGGGTCTTAACCTTGATTTTTTTTTATTCAGGTTTCCTAAGGAAATGAGATTCGTGCGATGAAATTGCCTGTGTCTGTCTGCCCGTCCCCTTCTCCTCTTGTCCCCCTAATAACCTTGGAACTGATTGAGCAATTACAAGTGAATAGGACAGAGGAAGGAGGTCTCACAGATATTGAATTCCTGTATCCCTCATGAAATCAGGCAGCCAAGCAGAGGAGACAGCCTTTAATAACATATGCGGGAAGGAAGAGCCAGGAAACCCACCTGAGAAAAGTTCAAGTCTAAACTTGGTGTCTCAGATGTTCAAGAAGGATCAACCACAAAACCCAACTATGTAGAAAAATGAGATTTTGTTCCGCACTTCATTGAATTACTTGGGCTCTATTTGGATAAAACCAGCTTTTGTATGGAAGGTCTCGAGACCAATACAAGAAGAAAGAAGACACGAGTGGAGATCGGGAAAGAAATATGACTGGATTTGCATTTGTAGCCCCCATATTGATTTCCACCTCTATAAAAAATACATATATATAATTCCCAAAATTTTCTTCCCCACCCCATCCTTAAAAATCTCAGTTCTAACCTCATTCTCTGCCTAATTAAATTTTGGATGTATAGAACAGTTCGACTCATCTTTTGGAAGACTGTACGCTTTAATTGCAATTACATGCTGCATATTTCATGATATATATCTTTTGCGTATAATTAGGAATAAAAAAAATGTAATCCCAAAAAGATGTTTAATAATTTAAATCCTGAGGATTTGATTAAAGGCATTTGAGGATTGCAGATGACACGGAAAGAACAGTAACTCCATTATAACCAAGGGAAAAATTCAAGGATTTGAACACTACTTTTGTTTTGCAAACCAAGAACTATAATCTTAAAACCAAAAATTTTAAACAGGAACAGATAGATACATTTCCCCGGGTATATTCCTGCCATTTAATTTGTGGTACAGGACCGAGGTTTTAGAAGAAAAGGCCAGATGTCTCATTTGAAAAGTTTATCTACAAATATTTCTCACAATGTTCCCCTCCAAACTCTCATTAGCAGAAATTAATGTACTCTGAGATAAACAGGGCACTTCTCTTACCGTTCCGGCAGCTTTGTTTGTTTGCTGGCCAACACATCAACAATCAAACCATCTCAACATAAGAAAATATAGATGGAAGAGAAAAAGCCAGTCATGTTCCCAAAACATATAATTTACAAACGCAAAAGATATTGACACGATTTTATTACAGTCTACGTTACCAGTTGACACCTTTAAATGATGCAGAGGATGGTGTGGATCATCCCCAGCAGCAAAAAAAACCTAAAAGCAGTGAATTTATGTATGAAAGCAAATGTCAAAGAATAGGTTACATGCCACTGCGGGACTCGGACCCACTTACAAATACCCCACGTGTGCGTTTGCAGGGAAAATAAACCTGCAGCTCCTGTGTCACGAGCACCCTGCGATGCACAAAGATGAAGCTGCACGTGCAGCACCAACCGCAGCAGCTGCAGCCACCGAGTCCCCCTGGATGGGAAATGTCTCTGTGGGGCAAGAAAACTGATCTGTCAATAAGAAACAGCAGAAACTGAGGGTGCGCAGCACAGTAAAATATACATATGTCCATTCTTGATGTCTCCATGCTTTTCTCCGCTGCACAGGCTACAGCTGTGCAATGTAATTCTTTCCCAAGCTTTATAAAGCAGATTACAAATTCTCTATTTAATACTCCTCAATAGTCTTTGATTTGCAGGGTGTGAATTATACATTTTTTTTCTCTGCCTAGATAATACTCCATAGAAAAACGTTGGCACATTATTACTTTTAAAGGCAAAAACCTCTAAAAATGCTTGTACTTTCATCCTGTTATAGTTATCATTCAATAAAGCAGTAAATCTTTGTATTCTATTGGAATTTCTTCCTGCCATTTAGTACTAGTATATAGCAACACAATAGTGTAGATTGTATCACCATGTAAGAAAAATTTGTATTTAAGAAGATTCATCTAAGGATCTTAACTCTCCTTTAAAATGCGGTGTCATTTACCTTTACGCGGAAGCACTGTTTGTCCAATTGACGAAAAAATTACATCACAGGAACAAAAGAAGATTAACTCAAATAACTCCCCGCAGTAAGTCTACAGCAGAGGCAAAAAATTAAACCAATTACTTGAGCTGGGATTCAAGAAATCTGCTCAAGTCCTGCTTTTGCTCTGTGAGAAGGAAATTCGCTTCCTTATTCTGAGCCTCTGTTGACATCTGTGGAATGAGAAAATTTCTTCTCTCTCAACCTTTGGCCATCTTATCTATTTAGAGAGCAAATTCTCAAGCCAGGATAATTTCTTACGATGCGTCTGCGCAGCACCGTGAATAAGGCGATTGTCTTTGTTGCATTGTTGTTGCGGAACAGCGATGCTTTGCAGAAAATACAAGCAGGGAAAAGCAACCCTTGCTTAGTTTAATTTAATTAGTCGTGACTCTTTGGTGTAAGTGGCTAAATTATAGCTTTGTTTTGACTTGATGCTACCTTGCTCTGCTTTTACCAAAAGAGAATATAGCATTTTTCTTTAAGTAAATATACAATTACGTGCTATGCTGGTACAAGAGGTGTTCCCTAGCAGCTGACAGTGTAGCTGTAAGCTTAAAACTAGAATTATTGTAAAACTAACATAAACAAAATATACAGCCAATAAGAATCAGGCACTCTGTTTTATTAGCCTTATACAAATGCAGAAGAGACTACAAAATGAATACATACACTGAATTCGTTTAGGAGGACAACTCTGCAAAGCTTTCTCCCAGGTGGATGTCCACACCACCCGCTGGCTCTGGTGTGCCAGGTCACACTGATGGGATAAACTGCTAAGGATGGGCAGATTCAGAGCTGAAACCAGTTTGTTAGTGGTGGTGTGGCCCACAGGGGTGGAAAATCAAAGCCTGTTTAAGGATTTAAAAGCTTTAAGGCAATAGGAATCCCTGCCTCGGTTCCAAGGTGTGCTGTAACAGGTGCCAGGTGAATGACTGATCAGAGATGAACTCAGCAGCATAGCAACCGCAGGTACAGTCAGGACCAGCTTGTCTTTCCTGCCCGAAGATGGAACCAGTTAATACCACACCATTCCCAGCAGACGCTGATCTAACCGGGCTTGAGAAATTCCACAGATGGAGATGCTGCAGCTTCCCCAGGCTATTTATTCCTGGGCTTAAGCATCTCTACACTTAGAAAGTTTTTACTAATGTCCAGACTAATCTCTGCTGCAATTTAAGCTCGTTATGTCTCGTCCCAGTCCCTGTGGACATGGAGAACAGTTTATTCCCTTCCACTTTGCAGGTAATCGCAGGAGACTCTGAAGACCTATTACATCCCCTGTGTTGCTGGTGTGCGTTAGTACATTCCTGTCTTCCCATGCTATAGGAAAATGTATGATTTAGTAAAAAAGTGCCACGCATACAGCCTCAAGAAATAAGACATATTTCATAGGAAGTGCCTTCAGCATATTAAGTATATCTGGGAGAGTCCCATATTTGACTTGTCATTTCCAAATTCTACATGTCTGAAATGTACTAGAAAGTATCACTTAAATACTATTTTGAACAAAGAAGGCTGACATACTTCAAAGCAAGTGCCACATTGCTGGAGGACTAGAAGTTGTATCGGTTGCATATTGACTAAAAAATTACTAGCGTTGTGGTTATGATTATACTAAACAACATAAAAGCAGCTAATGGTGTAATCACCAGAACAGACGTCTGCTAGTCAAAAGAAACAGGTTCTGCTCCAGAGCACTAATACCAACCACTGATGGTGGACGTGCCATTTAGGCCAATATTTGCAAGAATATCCAACAGTAGAAACACCCAGGTTTGGGGCGTCTGTCATAACAGATGCAACAGCTGAATTACTGCTGAACTGAGCGACTGCATGGCTACAACTACAGAAAATATTCAGTTTTCAAGGCAGTAAAAATTACCAGGCGCTGACAAAAGCGTGAAAGAGTTAAGGAAGACTGAGCTAGCAACACCTACGCGGCTTTGGAAAGGTCATCCTCAACTGTACCACTTGTTCGGGGATCAGAGTTGAGCTTTGAGCTCAGCGCAGGGTCTGGTTTTGCTTGGGAAAATACGTTTTTTCATATATATTTATTACCATTGCAGTTGCAGCACAAGACATCACGTCTGAGCCGAGGCAGAGCTCCAGACCTCTATGTAGTAGCCACACACTTGAAGTACTGGCCAGCAGAACAAATAAATAAATAAAAAATACACTTACCAAAATGGTTTTTGTAACATTCAGGGCACAGATGCCACTTGGCTCCTAATGCCAGAGTGTCATGAGGCTCTTGTGACAGACAACCCGTGATATTTTTTCCTACAAGCAGTCAACGATGATTGATGATTCTCTTAGAATGACGGCCATGACTTCACGTTCTCCGGATGGCCCTCAACACCGCGCAGAAAGCGACGACTTAAGGAGCTTTTTTTAGATCTCGATTCCTCTGATCAAGAGTCTGTGCCTCCTCTTTGTGCAGCTGCTTGCTATATAGATCAGAAAAGGCTCATTTCATGATTTCTCCAGCTTATGGACCTCTGCCTTGACCTGCATTTCTAGAAGAGAGCTAATAAAAGGAAGATTAATCTTGCAAGAGAAAGACCCATATTCCAACTGCACAGATCTGTACCTGACCATCTCATGCTTCTCTTCTCCGTTGTGCCCAGTTGTCTCATTATTTTCTACATGCTCTTGTTCAAGCATTTATATAAAACACCAACACAACACATGGAATATTCCTACTATTTTTAAGCCAAAGTAAATTAGTAAATTCAATTTGTTTCCTCCTACATATCTGGGACTACCTTTGTCCACTGAAGCATGCAGATCTCAGTACAAACATTAATTTTTTTCCCCTAATTACCAATGAAAAGTTGCACAGGAGGCCTTATTTCCAGGTCATGTCGTCTGTCTGCTTTGTTAACCAAACTATTTGGAATTCCCCTAATTCATTCTTTATTTTCCCCTACTTTCTCTAGCTCCTCTTTCACTTTGTTCCCCACACTTCCACACCCCTGTAACTGCCCACTCTATCCTCCCTCCATTTCACATGTTCCTTTCTCCACATCATCACTAAAGCACCTTTGCATCAGTCCCAGCCCATTTCTGCCTTCACACACCATTTATTTGGACCACTCCTCACTTCAGGTCTCTCTTCTCCACCAGCAGGGCCACTGTTGTGCTTTTCAGAAACAACAAAATCATCTTTTTGTGGGCTCAAGTTTACATCTTGTAATATTACACTCTCCCAGATTAGATGGATAAACAACAGATATTGTATATGTTTGCTCTGCAAATATATGTGCTTAAACCTGCACACACATACACGTTGTGGTCTGGTGCAACGCCTGACAGTGCTCTGAACACAATGTCCGCTGTCTCAACTTCCAGCCATCCCTCAAACTAGAGATTTTGCTTCACATTTCTTTGCTACTTGTTCTCACAGAAACCTTTGGTTCCCAGGTTTAGGCCCCACACACCACAAAAAAAACCCACAAACACCGAAAAACACCACACACCAAACAAAAAGCCCCAATTCACATAGCAAGGGGTCACCGCTTCCTAGGCTGACATCAAAAATTCAACCTGTGCTCAACAGAAGCCTGTACTCTCAATGTAAAAAAAGCCAATTAAAATTGGAAGAAATCAGGATGGTGCACATTGATCAGAACGGGCTGGATGCTACTGTAGTGACAGCATTATCCATATTTAAATTCAGGAAGATCTTTATTTCTTTTAAGACCTATCAAAACCAGCTTATATTAACAAAGAATCCATATCAAGCCCATGACAAATTCTAAAGCATTCCACATTCAACCCATTTACTATCTCTCTCTGGTAACAGCTCACGTCTGTTACCTTTCCGCACACAGAGTCCATCACCACCTCCTCTGGAACGATCAGTTACTATTTCTGTCACCAGCAAGTTGTTTTCTTACAGGTAGTAAAGTACTCCCACTGGCAACACAGGCACTGATACCTCAGAAGGTGGGAGTAAAGTATTAATCCAATGACCACTCCAAAATACTCACACTTTAATCACCTTTGATAGGCTTCATAGAAAGAATTTTGTTCCATCCCTCCTTAATATTCACTACAAAGTGAATAGTATTACAAACTTCACAAACCCCTGAAACAAGCTGCTATTAAGAGAGTAGTCGGACAGTCTGGTCTGCAGGCAGAGCTGGATGAGATTGCCTTCTGATCAGTACCACCAAGTTCTTATTGTTATTTCTACAAACCAGTCACAAATGTGCAATATTGAATATATTCTTTTTAGCAGAAGACAGATTTGCAGGTTTAGTCTCTTCATCTGATCTTCATTCCTGTTTAGAAAAAGCAAACACACAGCATCTAATACTTTTTCTAAGACTACTTTCCTAGGAATTTTTAATTTGTCCAAGTTCAAGCACTTTCTCATACACATCCCCCCACTCCAAAATCCTCAAGATGCTGATAAAAATCTTGATTACAGATTAGACTTCTTACCAACTGGCATGAAGGCAAACGAGACATTCAGACAAACAGCATATTTTCATGAGTTTTTTTGACCACAACATTTCCACCCCGGGCAAACTCCTTTTCTTTTACCATTGTACCTGTTACTCCATTAAACCCTGGGCTACCACATCTGATCTGCAGACCTGGCACAGACCACTCAGCTATAGGCTGAAAGTCTACATTTCCTTCCCTCTACCCGCAGTTCTTCCCAAGCATTGTTCATTTCAGGCTTTTATGCAGTATGTGAAGAAAACCAAAGTACCACATGTTGAGGTTCTTCCCTTCAGAAACAGTTCACGGGTCTCCAGTAACAATCAAGTCATTGCAATTAACAAGCCCACCTAATATAACACAACTTTGTGTGTTCATTGCCTGGAGAGTAAACATCCTCACATAATGAAGAAATTCTCAGTTCATCTCATTGGAAAAAGACAAAAGGCTCAGAAATTTTCTATCAGGAAGACCCAGAACTCAAGAATTCTTGCAACTTAAAGGTTTGGTCTTAATGTTTGTTTCAAATACAGTAAAGGTTGTTACACAAGGTATTTGTTTTAAAAAAACTATGGATATTTATTGAACAATTATGAGACCATTGAAAGTTTTCATAATTAGATACTACAAAACATGGTGAGTTTTTACAAAAGTATAAGCAAAGTTGCCTACAGGATGGAACTAATTTAGCTACAGACAGCAGATAAAGAAAACAGTTTCATTAAGATTATAAGCAGGCAAGTAATGACAGATTAAGACATACTGCAATATACAAACAAATATTTCGTAGTCAAAGACAACATCAGGACAAGGACTGTTCTTCTCACTTCTACAGTTTCATTTAGTCTTGCTAGGAGCAGGTGAGCAACTCTTGCAGAGAAGTATCACCAGAAGTCTAAGTAGACCTGAAACAAATAAACAGTATTTCAGCAAGCAATACTTAGAGTAACCATAAACAGATAAAACATAAAACACTCTACAAAAGCAGAAATGTGTAGAAAGACAGCTTTCATTTGTATCAAGATACAATATCTAATAATTTAGTGATCGGAAAGCTGATCTTGCCAAGTTTTCTTTATATAATATGGCACCATCTTGATGCATTTCAAAACGCATCATGCAGACATGCTAAGTGATTCAAATTAATATGTAAAAAGATCGTTATGAAACAAATATTAGTCTTCTGTCTTAAGTAACTTATTTTTAGAATAAACCAGAGATGACTCACACTACTGTAACATTAAATATACGCATCATTCTTAGTGCCCTAAGGTTGGCATAAGCAACTTGTAAATGTCAGAAAAGCATATAAACCTTGTTAATGTTCTCAGAAATTCATTTAAAGATAGAAACAGGTCCAAAAAGATGCCTGTCTAAATGCATTGCAATTACGTTACAATTATTTTCCAAATACACAGATATGCTCTGTTTTTTCTCAGCTCATTACTGACTCAAACAATTTGCCCTTCTGGGATCAATTGTTTGCTAATAAATAATTGTTTACAGTCACAAAATGATATTAAGGAGTATTCTTATTAGTTTTCCTTCTACAGCCTAATAAGATTCAAAACTAGCTGATTCCCAAGAGTCTAACCTTAACCTTGCTGTGTTTAACAGCCCAGGAAATGATGAACCATCTGTTTCAGAAAATAATGAGGGGCCAAGAGGAAATATTGTTTAATTGTAGATTAACCTCCTCATACGGCAGAATGAAGCATCCACAGAATTAGCAGCCATAACTAGCAATGAACAGATATAACTGCAAGCAGCTCTTACTATTACAAGACCAGCAGCAGCAAGTATTCTTTTATCACCTTTTTTTTTAAGCCCTCCCAAATGTATGTAACAGCTACAAGCTGATTTTATAAATAAATTTGAATTCTCATCTCTGGGTTTTTCTTTTTTTGAGGAAGCACCAGAACAAAACACTGAAATAGTTCAGGTTTTATTTTTGCATGAGTACCAAAATTATTTTAAACTGAACATCTCCAAGTGAGAGATGGTGTATTTATTCTTCTGTAAGTTTCCCTTCACATCTTCACAGCGATAAAATGACTGCTCTGAACCAATATACAAGTCACTTAAGGCAGGGGGGAAGGTCTTGAGATTTTAAACTCAAGAACTTTGATCACTTACGTGTGTCTATTTACACAGCCACTTAGATACTAAATAATGGAGACAAACAGATGAAGTTTGAGTACTAGAAGAAAAAAAAATAGCAATGGCAAACTGCAGGAATTTGAAAATAAAACCAGCTCCTGTGCTAGGCTAATGAAGAGTAGTGCAATTCTGTGCTGCGATGGCAATTTTTCCATGTAACATTCATGCCAAAGCGAGCTTAACAGAAATCTTTTGCCTCCATCAATCAGTTTGCCCCATTTTGACAGCACCAATGACAGAAAAGCATTATCAGAGGGCTGCAGCAAACGCCAAAAAGCTTTTCCTTGATTTGACACAACCTTCCTTCTGATTCGCCTCTGACAGCCAGGTGCGTACTCGGCATGTAAAGATTTCATTAATCCTAAGTTTTAAATATCCAAACACAGTAACATTTACTCAAATAAATTATGCTTGAATTCTTCACTTAATTCTTGAAGCAATGAGCTAGCAATAACTCCACAGCTTCAAAAAGGATAAGAGTTTGACATTCTTCTCCTACAAAACAACTAGGCACAATTTTATCCATCAGACGTCTATCAACCTACGGATATTGAAAGCTTGGGCACACAAGATAAAATCAAATCCAACCCCACTGTCAAGCTGCGCTATCGACTGGCATCAATAATGCTATTCATGAATTTAGGAAAATTAATAAATCTTGGGATGAATGCTCAGAAAGGCTCAAATACAGGTGAAGCATACTCACTTTGGTTTTGTTTCTGCATCTGTCACTTGGCGAATATAGATACCATCTTCGGGATGTTCAATGTCATCCATTTCATACATATATGAAGAAGCTATTGCAAGGGTAGTTCCATCGTTGCTGAAGGCAAGTGACGCTATGCTGGTGGGATACCGATGGAACTGGCACAGCCGCTTTTTGTTAAATGGATCCCAAATATTTACAAATCCATCGGAACCTCCTGGAAGTGAATTTTTAAAAGTGTTGTAAATTACAATGGAGAGAACGGTAAGAGTGAAAAGATACAGTACAGAAAAAAGGAAAAGACAAAACCATCTGGAATTACTTTGTCAGTAAAAACCACAGGGTTATACAGACTTGCATCATTCAGTAAAGAGCACGAGTATTTCCCAAAATCCCTGTTTAAGCAATTAACTCACTGCATCAAATCATTTAAAGACTCTGCTTATTGCAAGAAATATTATTTAAATGCTTAAAAAGGGCATAAGAAATAAAGGCTGACCTGTTTAAATCAAAATTAAAGGAACTGATGCAAATGTTACAAAAAACTGAGTATCTACTCTACCTGTAGCAAATGTGTTGTGGACATTATGGAAAGAAATGGCATTAACTGGATAAATCTGCTCGATGTTATTTTCCTTCAAACGGTGACATTTGAATGCATATTTCTTCTTCTGGATTTCTGGACTTGGATCCAAATATTCCACCGCAACACGACCTTCAATGGAACTTAAAACATAACCCTACCAAAAAAAAGAGTTGGGAGATATACATTTTAGAACTTGACACCGGGAGAAGAGATTGCAACACGATTTCTCTTATAACCCTCTAAATTCAACTAAATGAAATGAAAAGAGTCTTAAGTCACATACAGCTAGAAATTGTTTGTTACAATAGATCAATGGCATAAGCAATAAAATCTGCTTTTAAGAAATAATGCAGAAAAAAGGCTTTCTGAGCGATTCTCATTGCACCATAGTTTGAAGCTGACAGTGAGACTTTTAATTACCCCTGCCAGTCCAAACACAAGTTGATTCGGGGAGAAAAATGTTAGTAGTTAAGAACACCTTGTATTCACACATCTATCCCCTCAAGTATTAGAGGTACTCATGGGACTATTTTGTCTCAGAATTACATTAAAACTGGTTCAGAACTTTATACTGGCAACTAAACACTCAAGTTTAAACAGTATTTTCAGTGAAACTTGCTTGTAAGTGGTTTCCACTTATTCAGTTAATTACAGTTCTGACTTAAAGCAACCTGAGATGCTTTTATTATAACTTCTGAGTTAAGCCCACAATAGATCCTTTCAGAAATAGGATTGTAATGACATCTAGCTATAACGAGGTTCTTTAAAATCCATAATACAATACAATCTGGAAGATCAGCTTGTTTCACTATAACTAGAGCTGAAAATGAACAAAGCGTTCATGCCAGTTCAAGAACAAGTAACTAGGTCTCCCAATTCCTGCGCTATCACTATGTACACAGGAAAATTCCCTTCCAAATTAGTTTGTCAGAAAAAACTAATCTTCTTGCTCTACTTCAGAAAGAGAAATATAACAGACACACTATGTTGACCTACATGGAACAGCCGTATGATCATCTAAATTGTACCATTTCCTCTAGATAACGAAACATGGGTTCTCAAGTGCATAACACAGACTCAGAGTAAAAAAAGAAAGACAAAATATAAATGACATTCACATAGTTTTAATCCTGCCCCGTTCACAGCCTGTTGAAGAACACAGGACTACAATGCATAAAGTCTGCTGAGCAACTGCCCATTCTGTCTTCCTCTCTTCTATTGCAACTTTGTGGGGGTTTTTTTGTTTTTTAATTACATTTCAGCACTGTGACACATTAAATGGGTTATTTTTCAAATAGAGACAAAACCGAGAAAAAAAATGAAAACCTGCTGCTAAGTTAGTGGCAAATATTCCTAAACTACACTATTAAAAAGAGTTAACCTGGAACCTCAACATCATTTTTCCCCCCTCCTAGAGTTTTACTACAAAACTTTGAAGACCAGAATATATTTAAATGATAAAGAAAACTTGAAAAATAAACCACCATTTTTCCTAAAAAAATATTCAACAGAAATACAATTACTGACATAGTTGCCGTACCTGTTTATTTGGAAACGCTCTGATACAGCGGGTCTGGTATTTCAGACTTGATTCTCTTCGCTGCTGAACATAACCCATGTTCCGCAAATCCCACACCAGCACTCTCCGACCCGCCGTCCCCACAATTAGTCTGTCTCCAGACACAGAAAGCGTGTAGACCTTGCAAAAAAATTTACAATATTTAACACTTATAAGCCCAAATATCCATTGTTCTTTGTACAAAATAATATATCAGCAATATGCAATATCAGGTGACATCTACAATACAGTCTATAGCCACAGATATCTCCTTTGCTTCAATTTATAACTCAAATTTGGGATGAACAGCAGTAGTGTGCAGCGGGTTAGTGATGTAGCATTTCAACAGCTCACCCTTAATTCTGTACCCTACCACGTAGCTAAAAATAAGAGAGCCCAACACAGCACCATAATACATATGTAACAAGTTCCAAAAAAGACTTTTTTAAATGAATAGACATAGGCATTTGTGCAATTCTAAGTTTCGAACATGTTTATTCAGTTACCAGTCTCCAGATCTCAGTGATACCTAAATAATCTTCCAAACATGAGTTTTCTCTCTTTTGCTGGTATTATCCATGTTTTAAATGCTAACCCATGTGCAGAAGTATTTATGCATAACTCAAATGGAAATCAGTACTATTCAAGTTTTCCTCAAAAATTATTTCAAGCATTAAAATTACTGGATATTTCAAGGCAAGAGGAACACAGATACAAAGTAACTGGAATTCATCTTTGCTTGGTGTGGACAGCTTGCATTTGCCAATATCAATACATGATCCTGCAGGTCAGCCCTACAATATGACACCACACATTTTCTTCTCATTTTCCATCCTGTAATCATGTGGTTTTATAGAATACTTCAAGTTGAGCTTCATGTTAATAAAGGAAAATCGATTGCCAGTAAATAAATTAAAAAGCCCCACAACACAGTACTTTGTATACTTAAATAAAACTAACTGAAATTGAAGGAAGTGATGTGCTTGACATCATTAAAATAGATTATGCCTTGGAATTTCAACTCTACTCCAAAAATTGGCTCAGAGGTTCTAACTTTTGTTTATCAAAGTCCTTATGAAAATATTCAGCACACAAATCGTTCTGTTTCCAACTATTACTTGGGATGCAGTCAATCTAGAAATAAGTTTAAAAAAGGAAAAGGAAGAAAAGGTTCAGCCTAAAACTCTCTGCTACCAAAAGAATTACAAGTTGTTGATACACAAACAAGGCAGAATCCAGTTACCATAGCTGTGCTGACATTGAGCTGCTAACAAGAGCAAACTATAAGAGCAACCTTTTTCAAAAGTGACATAAAGCAGCTAAATAACCAGGAAATAGATTTGTATAAACCTCTGATCGAGAATCAGAAGCGTACAAGATCTGGGATCCTGCCAGAAGGATTCAATTTACTTTTGGCAAGTGCTTGTACAATTTCACTCAAGCACCGAGTTTCACTTTCTGTTTCTCTGATAAAGCCCAATAAAACTATTTGGTTCTGGTAAAACTGCACTGAAATATCAGATGGAACAACTTTTCTCTTAATCTGCTAAAAACGTTTCGGGTGAAACTGTGGTTTCAAGAAGTTAGTTTCTATTAAAAAAATAAGCAGACAGGTGCGTATGTGTGCAGGAAGATATGTGTACACATATAAATACACACACAAAAAACTTATATGTATATAAAACTTCCTTTAACCAATCCACATTCATTCATCATTCATCCTTGCTCTAAAATCTGATTATTTATCTTTCCTCTTAAGGCTGAGGTCTTCAGATGGGAAACGTCATCAATGTTCATATAGGAGCTGCATAAAATTTCCAATTATCCCAACTGCCAAATCCCACTTATATATAAAACGGCAAGAAAACTTTGAGCCAACAGTAGTTACACACTTCAACAAGATAGCTTTTCAAACCTCCCTTCATTATTGATGTAAAAATTGATATAAAAATAATAAACATTATATAAAATGTATTTGTATACACGTATGGAAACAAAGGCATAAAAAATATTAAATAGCTTAAATCTTCTTTACAAACTGATGTCACACCTGTATAGTGAGTATTCCTTCTACACCACACAATCATAAATCAACTGAAACCATTGTCATGCAGTTGAGTAGGTGTACACATTTATCAGAGGCAGTATTAAAAAAAATGACATAATGAACCTTGCTGAACCAATAAGCAGCTTGATTCACTGTGGCTGTCCATTATATGATATTCTGTCAGCCATTTATCACAGTTCTTTACATGCTACATACAACTATAAATCAAAACTAGAAATAATGCAATTACTTTATTCCGAACAAAGGTCTTGCCATAAGTAGATTCAGCTATGTTGTAACAATAGTAATAGCTATTTAGATGCAATAGGGAATGTAATGATGGCTCATAATTATGGCTTGAAAATAGCTAAATGAAATTTTAAAAAGCTATAGGCAAAAAAAATATGTAAAATTATCCAGCAACACAGCCTGGGTTTAGTATTCTATTAAAAACCATGATTTTTTTGTTATAATTCCTTCAGTAACACCACTGTAAGCAGTATAAAGATTAACACACCGTATAACCATTAGAAAAAGCCCAAGACATCACATTTTACCTTATTTCTCTTGGTGTCTCATTAGCACGGAGGATTTTAGTATGAGAATGTCTGAGTTTGCTAGACATTAGTACAACAACAGGTAAGTTAAAATAGAAGCAATTCTGTCCAATCTTTTAATACAAGTTGAAAAACAAAAATATTTCAGGCAACATTATTTGCCTCCTACTATTTCTCTATGCACATTTCAAAACAACAAACCTTATCACTGCCAGGATCTGATATATCTAAAAGTCTTACCATTTAAAGAAATAAATAGTGCATATTACAATTAAGCCAAGGATTATTAACGATTAAGTCAACTTCACATGCTGGTTTTGTTAGCGTTTTTCCTTCTTCAAGTTTGTTTTAAATCATAAGATTTTGGTCCATCGGGGAGCCGGGAATTAAGTTATGCTCTCCTACTGATGAAAGCTCAAAGCCTTAACCCAAAATCACAATAGATTCTGAATATCAATATTTTAAAATGCAACATTTTCACAGCTTAAAAAACATTAAACATAACTTTTCAAATTCAATTCAGTTTAAGACAATGTCCTGTATGATGTTTAACCCATCACTGGATTATTATTTAACATATCAACTGGAATACAGCATCCAGGATATACCTTTTCGGGTTGAGAGAAGGTGCCTGCATTACAAGGAGTTCTGGGATCCCACAGCTTGACTGTTTGATCCCAGCTTCCAGTGACCATGACGTTCACTTCCGGGCAATACTCAACACACCTGATAGGAGCATCGTGGGCACCAACAAGGCTTTCTGTAAGAAAACACAATTTATTGTAATTTTATTGGCTCTACAAATAGTCAGAATGTGTTGAATAAAGAATTTTTTAAAAAGGACACACTACTGAGGTACAAACACTCTTTTTTGACCTTTCCACAGGTGTATTAATATGCTAAGACTTGCCTGGTCTTCACAAGCACAACTTTTGCAAAGATCTGGAACGTTAAATTTAAACTTAAAAGTCTTCTGAGATTATGAAAGGAATTACAAATTTTAGGCAGCCATAGAGACATGGTCTAACATATAAAGAACCGTTCAGCATCAAATGGTATCAGCACCTGTGACGCAGACACTAATACAGAAAGTCACTTTAGCTGGTGTATATTAACATGATGACCAAAAAATAATTAATATCACATACTAATATAAATATTAGTATAAACGCTTCTATAAAGTCCCCTATAACAGAATTATTTGACCTTTTTCATAACACTACCGCGCACACAAGTTTGTTGAGCCCTGGCTCTTGGTTGGTTCTGGTGACATGTGTCTCAGGTTCAGATTCACTTTTCAATTTAACACACATAGAAACACACAAAACAGTCAAGCTAGTTGCATATTTTGCACTAATGAGGCGCTGGAACTGTGTTGCTTCGGAGAAGTGTTTTGCTAGGAAAAAATGTAGTACAAGGCCATGATGACTGACAAAGCAGAAGTTTCATATACACTCCAACATACATGTGAAAGACCATTCTAAATATGTCTAAGCCACAAATCTTTGGGAAAAAAAAAAAATCTGCATGCTCAGTTTTAGTTCAGCTTGTCTAACTGTCCCTAATAAAGCCACAGTAACCTATGGCAGAGCAGGATCATCATGAGAAAACCTATTCAAGGCATCCTACAAGAAGCTTCTACCAAACTTCCTGCAAATTGCTAAAGACTTCCACGCTTTTAGGTGGAATTTATTAGCGTCCCTTGTTATTCTGCCAGATTTGAATCTCAGACCAACAGTGTGACAAGTACATAGATAATTCCTTTCCTTCCATCTTAACCTTAAAATAAGTAAATGAAAAAGAAATGCACATGTAAAATACAGCAATGAATATTCATCACATGAGAAGTTTAAACTCTCAGTTTGGCAGCAACAGATTCAGCCCTTTTGTTAAAGGCATTATAGCACAATCCCGTTACCCAGTAAGGAGCAGTGTCTTGTCCAAAGCCTTGGTGATCACAAAAGGCTGCAGGGCAAAGGAGAGCACTAAGCACTGACACTGACAACTTAAATCAATAGAGACAGCTTAGAGAATTCAGTCTGCCTACCTTGGTCCGTGTTCAGATCGTGCATTTTCAATTGCTGATCTAATCCTCCACTCCAGGCATGGGTAGGATCCTATAAAGCAAAATATTTCACCTTATGACATGCCTTAAGTTACCCTGGCTGCTGCACATTTAATATCCTAGGCTCATAACACAGGACTTGCTTTCCAAAGTTTTGGGAAGAGGGGAATTATGACACAAAGGTGAAGATCCAGCCCAGATCTAAACAGGCAGAGACAGAAGCTTTGCAAAATGTTTAAGCAAAGCACTTCAAGCTATACAATCATTTTTTTTAAATTTAAAAGTAAAACTAAAAAGAAACAAAAGCACTTAGAGGTCACATCACATCATTTCTGCTTCTGTAACAGCAAAACACATAATGTTTATTTTTAAATGCGCACTAACCTAAGGCAGTTCTACTAAAATTAAGTGTATTCTAAAACCAATTTAGAAACTGGAAACCATTTGAGAACTTATGTGTTGATCTACACTACAATATTAGCTATGTGACAAAATGTTCTGTGAAAAAAGTACAAGTAAAATTAAAAATCTAAACTGATCCTTAAAACATTCAGTAATACATCAAGATCAAGTTACTATTGCATTGTATGCTGCTATGTCCTTTAAAGATATGAATTGAAAACTACTAAAAAAATAGGCAAAAAAGTGGGACAAATAAACTTAAAACCATGTCTATTTCAAATCCAGTATACCAAAAAAAAACAGAAATTAAGTATCTGGTAAATTGCTCACTTGGAACAATGCTGTGCTTCCAAAACAGCCCAGGATGACAAGGTTAAAAAGAAAAGAAGAATTGGCTACGGACATTTATCGTGAATAAAGATTTCTGGCTGGATACTACCAGTATGACTCTCTGTAATAAATACACATACAACTTACCATACCATTGCAGAAACTACACAAACCAGCTCAAATTACTTTTGCCTACCACTGCTACCAGAAATTAACTACTTGTGTGCCTGCACCTGTCACAGGAAATATCTACACTTAGGACTACAACAACAATAATTAGAAGAAGAATAATCAGTAGAAGTAAGCTATTTTTTAAAACCTAGAACTCATGTAGGATTTCATTATCCCTTTAGTTTCAAGAACTGACAATTTCTCATGTGTCTTGGGCACTATATGTAAAATAACTTTTTAAAAAAGCATTTCACACACTTACATAAAAAGCACAGTCAAGGACAGCTCCTGAATGTTGATATTTGAGTCTCATGGTGTTGGCAGGAACATCATAGAGTCGGACAGTTGTGTCCCAGGATGAAACAAGCAGGAACTGAGACGTATTTGGACTAAACTTCACTGATGAAATACCATCATCTGGAGTTTGATTTAGTTTGAATTCGTTTGATCCCGTCATCTGAAGAAAAGACATTAACACACAGATACAATTTTAGTAATAACAAGAACCTAAGCCTAGCAAGTTAATTAGTCAACTGATCCATCTTAAAGGTAACTTAAAGCAGACCTGAAAAGTTTACCAGCTTTTACACGGAAGTTCAGAACACACAGATTTCTGACAGATGCTGATCACTGTCCAAGACCTCAATAAACTCCTACCCCCATTGAGAGAGCTTTTAAATCAAAATATCAAATATAGCATGGAATGAACAGTATAAAAGTTTATTTTTATTATTATCATATATAAGCTTAGATATTGTTACTTTAAAAATTCATTTTCCCCCACTCTACTGTGTATGCAGCTGTATTTTTAAAAGTAAATATTTATAAACTACTGTGAGCATCAAGAAGTTACTTTAAAAGAAAAAAAAAAAAACCACAAGCAGGCAGAACAGAATCTGATTTGAAAACTCAAATAAAAACTGTTTCAGACTTGGTACTGCAACTGGATCATCTTTCAAATAGTTTTGCACTCTCTGCAACTTTCTAATCCCTAGACTTCCATAAGTGTTACAAAATGTTTCAAATGAAACATGTTAAGATTTTTTTTTTCTCCCCTCTTAAGGCTCTAAAGAGGGTCAGATAAGAAGGGGTCGTTATACTTTATGCAGTACTGAAATGTAGAGTAAACGTATAAATGTGATGTAACAGGGAAAAAAAGACAATTAAACAACAGAATAACGAGACTGAAGGTAACTGCAGCACTTGCTCCATAGGATTAGTTAGTTGTATATATAAAAATTCAAAGGAGAGTAGAGGTTATGAGCAGCAAATTTCAGCTGGGAAAACAGTACAGACCTTACACTCTGAAAAAAAGAAATTCTTAACTATATATATTCCAAGAAAACTGCCAAAACTTCTTCTAAGGCTTCAGAGAGCCTTAATATCACATTTCCCTTGTGCTAAAAGTACAGAGAGGTAAATTAGCTAAGATTTTATATAACACTATAACTCCTGAATTTGTATGTACAATTGCAGAGGTTAAGATTAGATCTCTGAGAATAAATCAAGAGAGAACGAGCAGATGAACCAGAACAAGGTTCAAATCCAGTGCACAATTATTCTAGTGCAGCACTTAAGAGTAACTGAACAATCATCAGGTTGTATAATACCGTGAGCACTACATATTCTTACACTGGTAAGATTTCCCAAGTGGGAGCTTTGGTAGGTGTTCTACAAGACATCCTTAAAACAAAACAAAACCAACACACTACATACACACAACCATGATGTAAACATATTTATATAGCAGAAATAGCACTTTGTGAAGTGAGAAAAAAAGAAACTTTTAAGAAAATGAAATAACTTATTTCTTAAACCCCTTTTTCAGTTTTGTTTTGGGAATACTTGAGACAGATATGCTTGCCACACATATTTCTACGTGACTACTACAAAGAATGCAGCAGCACCTTCATTGTGCTTTAAAATGGCGAAACGTACGTCAGTGACGATTTCAGATGGATGTACAAAGACACAAAATCTAAAGGAATTCAGAACGACTACAACAATTAGACTGGACATGCTAATCTCCTTGCCTACTTGTGGCAGAAAGCTCCATCATGAGGATCTGAGGCACCTGGTACAACAGTTACAAACGAACCCAAAGCAACCAACAAGCAGCACTCCAGGAAGCAGAGTTACTTACATCAGAAACCAGAAAGGATCTCCCAAAGGTATTTTTAATCCAGAGAAAAACATAAAATGTCATAATTTAACTATATGCTGGCTTTTACTATGTTACAAAAAAAGCCAAACAAACAAACAAAAAAAACCCACATAAAATGCTCTGCACATTTTCACAAATAAACTACTCTACAACCGTGACTGCCAAACAACAGTAATTGTCACACCCACCTCAAATAACAAAGTCCTGGTAAAAATGATCAGAGATAATTCATAAAAAAGACGTTACAGTGAAGCAGCATGCTGCTGAAAATGCAATATTGACTTAACTAAGAGGTGTACCTTTGCACCTCCATAATTCCCAAAAGCTCATTTTCATGGAACAGGTAAGAAATCAGTGCTTTTATAGCTCCTTTTAACACACTATCATTTTGCTAGACCATAAGCGTTTCCCAGGACGAAACCGTTCAGATCAACCACTCTGTACTTTTGTTAAGAAAGTGTTAGAAGTACCGTTTTCATATTACACGATTTCCTCTCCCTGCTTCACGCAGCGCCAAGGAAAACCCTTCTCGGTGCAGCAGCAGCAGCGGGTCAGGAAGCGCTGAGGCGGCTGAGGCACCGGAGATGCACGTCGAGATGCGGGAGATGCTGCGGCGGGAAGAGAACACAGTGAGAGAAACGCCCGAGAACCGAGAAGAGGCCGAGAATCTGCGACACCCGCGGCCCCACCGGGGAACGGACGCGCAGAGCGGGGGGCGGCGGGAGAGGCCGCTGAGGAGAAGCGGCCGCCAGTCAGGAGGCGGGGAGGCCGTTCCCAGGCCGAGCCGCCCGCTCCGCCACACAGCTACCCCCCGACCGTACCCCGGAGATCTCCACACCACCCAGCCCAAAGTGTGACTCCGCGGTCCCGACGCCAAGCCCGGGGTCGCGGGTCCGGTCCCGGCCTCACCTCAGCGCTCCGACCGCGACCTCGGGCCTTCCAGCAACCGTCACACGCACGTACGTACAGTCCCGCTCGCCCCACCCAGCCACGCCGCCCCGCGATTGGCCGGTTCGAAAGGGCGGAATGCTGCGTCCCGGCGTGCCCCGCGCGCACGCCGCTCCTCGACGTGTCCGCCGCGGGGAATGCTGGGATCTGCAGTCCGCCGGGCCCGGCGAGGCGCGGGAGCCGGGACCCGCCGCTGCACGTGTCTCCCGGTGCCATCACCGGCTGCTCACCGGAGCGCCAGGGCGGGTTCTCCCGTTAGCATCGTCACAGCGCAGCTGCGGGGAAGGAACAGGCACTCCTGGGCTGTAATAACGTTAACGCGGAAACCCGAAATACGGATTATTCCCCCTAAAAAAAAGAAACCGAAAAGCGGAGGGACGACACGGGCACCCGGCTGCCGATGGTGGCCCCGGTAGCGGGGCTGAGCTCACGCCGGCCCTTCCCTACCGCCGGCACCGGGCGGCAAACCAGGCTCTGCGGCTTAAAATCCCGGTTGTGAAGCTCCGGTTGAGCCCTCCCGTTCCCATTGAAAATCGCCTTATTTATCCCTTCGGATCTTTTATTTCACTCCTTTTTTTTGCTTCCTTACCCCGTGAAGGCAGCCTCGTTATTGCTGCTGTGAATATCCCTCGCACTCGCTACCGGCGGTACCCGCGGAGCCGGTGGACGCGGTTTAAATGCTGCAGTATTTACTTATTTTTGAGTGCGAACGATTTACTCTGTCCCCCGTGGGCGGGCAGCCGCCGGTGCCCCGGGAGGGAGCGCCGATCGCCGGGGTCGGTCAGCGGGAGCTGCGAGCCCGCTGCCCCTCACCTCGGCTCTTAGCAAAATACTCCACAAACCAGAAAAAAAGAACGGTCCCCGTTTCCAAAACCGCTTCTGAGCGTTTGAGGAAGGCCTTTCATCTTCCAGCCAAGCGCAGGGAATGGAGCCCCCGCCGGTCCCACGGGCAGGGGTACGGGTAGAGCCGCCTGGGATTCCTGCAGGAAACGAGATAACGAGTAGGAGACAGGAAAAAAACAAACCCTCGGCGTTATATGTCGTTTTCGCTCTCCCGTGCATCGGTCCCGGGCTCCGCGGGTCCTTTCCGCAGCGCCATGCCCGGCCCGGTCCGCGGGGCACCCCCCGATCCCCGGGGTACCCCTCCGGGTAGGGAACACGCGACCGAGCTGGCAAATTTACAAACGAGGTTTAAAACGTTTTATTTTTTTTTTCTCTGTCTTTCTTTAAAAATATTTACAGATCTGAAATAACGCTTTTTTTTTTTTTTTTTCAAGTGGCAGGATAGCGGGAGGGGAACGGGGGGTGCCCCCGGCGCCCCAGTCTCTCTCCGTTTGCCTGTCCCTCCCATCAGTTTCGTTTCTCTGTCCCCGCCGCGGTCGAGACCCCGCACGGAGCCCCCGGGGCGGCCCCGGTCCCGACGGGGCGGCCGCGGGGAGGGGGTGCGGCGGCTCAGTAGTCGATCTTATTGTAAAGGTTGTAGAGCGGTAAGGCCGAGAGGTTGCTGCCGGGGTAGTAGAGAGGGGCGGGGAAGGCGATGGACCGGGGCACCGGCACCCGGAGGAGGGAATTGTCTCTGAACACCAGCGGCATCCCCACCAGAGTCTGCGCCGAGGCGTGGGCCATGTTGGCCGCCTCCAGCTCGGCCGAGAGCTGCCGTTTCCACTTGTTCCTCCGGTTCTGGAACCAGGTTTTCACCTGGGTCTCGGTGAGCTGCAGGCTGGAGGCCAGGCAGGCCCGCTCTGAGCTGCTCAGGTAGCGCTTCATGTCGAAGGTGGATTCCAGCTGGTAGACCTGGCTGCGGCTGAACACCGTGCGCGTCTTCTTCTTGGCGGCACCGGCCTGCCGGTCCCCGACGTCGCGTTGTCGATCCCCGCAGGAGGGCGAAGAGGGTCCCAGCGGCTTCTCCTTCTCCTCCTTACAGTCCTGCTGGGGGGGCGAGAGGAAGGGCCCCCTCTCCCCGCTGCCCACAGCCGCTGCGCTCCCCTTGGCGCTGCCTGCAACAGAGCGACAGCGCGGGGGGTCGCACGGCGGCCGGTACCGGCACCCCCGACGGCTGAGCTCCCCCTCGCCCCATCCTGTCCCGGCTGGGGGCAACACCGAGGAGAACCCCCGGGGAGACACCCACCGCCTCCGTTCCCGGTGGAAGACACCACCGACGCCCGGGGAAGTCATTCCCTTCTCGGCTATCCCCGTTCCTTCACCATACGGATGGACGGACAGACGGACAGGTGGCTGTACATGCCTCAGTGAAGGCAGCTGAGTACCAGCCTAGGGATGCTTTCCTACCCGACAAGAGCCGGCAGATTTTACTTTATAGCATTGCATTTCACAGACCGTTTAGTCGGGATTAATACTAAAAAAGTATATATAAATACAAATATATATGTGTGTATCTGCCCCTTGCCCGAGAGCTGTAAATAAGCAGAATCTAAGAAAACGAAAGTTATCCATCGCATCGCTCCAGTTCGGGGAAACCAACCCCGCGGGGGGGATGGGGAGGAGGGGAAGCCACCCTATTTTTTTACTGAGTTCCTTTCTCTCCGCTTCAGCCACGAACGGCGCAAAATCGCTTTACCCCGAAAGCAGGGAGGGTGCGAACGTGTACCCCTCCCACTAAGCGGGGGCCGGGCCGGGGCCGAGCCCTCCGCAACCCTTCCCGGGCGGGCCCCGTCCGTCCCGTCCCATCCCGTCCCGCTACTCACCGAGACAGGTGAAGCTGAGGGGCTGGTGTTTGTGGCACGTCTCGGTGGGGCCGTGAGCTTCTGTACAGAAGCAGCCGCGGTGTTTCCAGCTTTCCTCCGGCTCCTCGTCATCCGAGGAGAGGGAGAGGGTCCGGCCGCGGGGGGGCCAGGCGGCCGCCCTGCCCCCGGCCTCCCGAGGATGCTCGGAGCTGCCGCTGCCCAGTATGGACTGGATGGTGAAACTGGAGATGGGAGCAGCCGCCGGACAGCACTTGCTCGGGTCTTCTTTGCTGCTCATCCTGGGTTCATAAGAAAGCAGAGGAGAGAAGCTCTCGCTTTAGAAGGGCTCGGGGGGCTGAGGTGTGCGGGAGGAGGGGGGCCGGCAGCCTGCGGTGAACCGGCGGGGGTTTTGTTTTGGGGGGTGCTTTCGGCGTGTCGCTGCCGGCTCTCCCCGCGCCTGCCCAGGCGGACTGCATGCTCCTTCCCCCGCGTCCCTATTGATCTGCGGGCGGCGGGCGGCGGGGCTTCATTTGCATGGAGGTGGCCTCCGCCGCGCCAATCACGGCGGCGGCGGCCACGGAAAGTTTGGAAACCGACGGGGTCCGGGGTTGGGAGGGGGGCAGGGCCGCCGCGGACGGCAGGTACCGGGACCGGGAGGGACCCCCGCGGGGTCTTCACTGCGGTTCCCGGGGCTCCAGGGGCTCATCTGACCCTGTGCCCCCGGGGGAGGGATGCTGAGCTCCCGCCATGCCGCCTCGCCTTCCGCCTCGAGTGGGTGAGAGGGACGTGGGCTGAATGTCTTATGCCGGCCGGGGGGTGTGTGTTTGGATCTTGTGCATATCCGGGAATCTTTACCCTTCTTGGTAATTAGAGAGAAGAAAACAAACAAAACAACAAAACCCAAACTGTTACGGTGTGCTGCCTGCTCGGGAAAACCTCCTTCGAGAAATCGGGGTTTGCGCTGCACCGCAGCCCGTAACATATGTCTCACGAAATTCCTCCTGCGTTTCCTCCCAAGGTCTGCAATCCCGGGGAAGCAGGGAGGGAGGGGATGCCCTCCTGCATTTCCAAATAAACTTTGCCAAGAGTCTGGGGCTCTTCCTCTCGGGAAGAATAAATCGCAGCGATCACAGCTCTTTGCCCTCCGCTCCTTCCTTTAGAAGGGAAAATGTGCTGGCGACACCTGACCCCCAAGGGAACGGGGGGCGAGCGGCTGAGGGCAGGGACCCCACCGGGGTCCCCAACTTCCCGGGAGCGCACGGAGCCGCGACTGGGCCCGAGGGCCCCCCAGCCCCGATTTTGCTCGGGTCTGTGTCTCTTTCCCCGGGGATGCGAGATCGAAGGCCGAGCCCCGAGGGCTGCCTGGGGCTACTCCTGCTTACACCCCTTTCCCCCCGGAAGCCGCCGAAATGATCCCCGATAAAGGGCCGGTAGAGCTGCCGTCAGCCCGGCCACTGCTGCCCTGGGTACCGCATGACACCCGCCCCACGCTTCCCCTGCGCCCGGGCAGAGCCGCCCGCTCCGCCTCCATCTCCCCGCGGCTGCCACTTTAAACGGATGTACCCCCTCCCTTGGCCCTTCTACTTTTCGCTGGGGCCACCCGTGTCCGTGGATGGGGCCTGCACCCGAGCCCGCAGCCTTCCCCGCCACCCACACCTGGAAACATCGTTGGTTAATGAAGACGAGACGAGTTTTGCGGTTGTTTGGGCCGGTGTCCCCTATCCCGCGGGCCAGGGGACAACAGCTCCGGGACAACAACACGGGGTGGGGAGTTCTGCAGGCCCTAAGTACGGCTGTAGAGGAGCGACTGGCAAGCGCTACCCCGGCTCGGAAATCATAGTGTTTTTGATCGCATTCGTGTCCAGGTGCAAAACCCCTGGCCTTGGCAGGGACCCCGACAGCGGGTTTTTAACCCCCGGTTGCCCGAGCGGCGTGGGGCGGGGGTTCCCGTCGGCTCCGGCTGTTGATTCCTCCCCCAAGCCCTGTGCCGTCGTTCTCCCTCTCCAAATCATTCTCCCTCCTCCCCTCCCCAAAAAATCAAATCGGGGAAAGCAAAGAATGAGATGGAAATATACAAATCAATAGAGACAAATGTCAAGACGTTTTAAAATGACATTTTCATTAACTCCGAGTCACCATATTATGTCTGGTATATTGAATAAAGTACTTATAATATAATTAGCTATAGCGAGATGACGACTGTTACCCAGACCAGCGGCATAATCTTTAACTACTTAACTACTTGATAGACTCATTAATGGACTAATTGATTAGGAAAAGTGTTCCAGCTCCTCCTCTCCCTGTGAGGGGCAGGTGCTGTCCTGTTTTACCACATTAACCTTTTCAGTGCTTTTCAACAGGGTCGCGACACATTACAAATGGTCAGCTTTAATCATGATGTCAGCTCATTAACCCGGAAAGACCCCGCACTGAAATACAATTTAAGGAATCGTCCTTCATCCCGCTCTCCCGTCCCGGTTGGCCCCGCACCCAGAGCCCAGCGCTCCTCCCGCGGACGGGGAGAGGGGCACAGGGGCTCCGGGCAAAAGCCGTAGAGGGGACCAGCCCTGCCTGGGAGACCCCCTGAGGGCTGCCAGCCCTTCCTTCGCGGGGACGTGCCCAGAGCAGGGAGGGAGAGCGACCGAGGAACAACCCCCGACGTGACACCGCAGTGACACCACTGGCCTCCAGCTGCCGCCCATCTTTCCTTCAAAGCCCACCAAGCAGAACCGTTGACGGTGTCCTTTCGTTCCCACGGAGGACGGAAGCTGCGTGGGAGCTGCTCCCGTGTCGGGGGCGATGCTCCCGGCCCGGGCCGGGGAGATGGATGCTGGCCGGGCCGGGATGCACAAGCGCCGCGGGAAGGCGTGAACTCTGTCCGGGCTGCAGCGAGAAAGCCACCAGATTTCCCTGAAATGAGTATTTCAGGTGAAACTTAGAAAACTGCTCCGCTCGGGAGAGGGGGAAGCCAAGGCGCGATGTTCACTGTCGGGGGGGAGGACCGGCGGCGCCTTTTCCGCTTGCGAGGGGAGCAGCCTAGCCATGAGCTCATTACCATCTGATCAAATATTAATCAGGGCAGGGACTGGTGGCCACGTTCAGGGTTTTGCGTGGGGGAAACGCGGGGCTGGCCTCTCCCCCCGCCTCCCGTCCCCGCAGCCCGTCCCGTCGGGGCACAGATGATCAAACGCCGCGGCGAAGATAAACTTTGAAAGACAGAGCGAACGCTTAAAGTTTAGATCTCCAGATTATTACAATGCTCGATATTAAAGTGGCCCTGAGCAAGCTTTCAAAGGGAGCCTAATAAAAATTGATCTTCGCTGCTTTTGCAGCTCTCGGAAAATAGGCTTGTTGAACGGCCGTAATATCGGGAGAAGGTTCCCTCTGAAATGACAGATGAAGTCATAAACAAGTTTGATCTTGGAATCAAGCTTCGATAAATATTAAACACAGTCTCCTTTACACGTGTGGATTATGATATATGGCGCGTCCAAACTTTAAAATAAGGAAATACCAGAGAAAATGATCTCAATAAATTTTCTAAGTATAAACGTTGATTATGTTTCGATTTTCATTCAAGAGCCTCTGCTGCTCGTTTTTTGGTGCAAATGACATCTCGCAATAGGCTTTTGGGGAAAAGGGCTCCCTATTTGAAAAAGAGAGCCCTAGAGGTGTACAATTTATGTAATCTGTGGCTGGAAAATGAATCGTGTAATTTATTGGAAAACAGAAAGTCATGAAGATTGGATCAGCATAGCCTATCCAAGGCCCCCTATCCATCAAGTTCCAATTAACAACCTAACCAGAGAGCTTTAATGTGTTTCCAATCTAGTGGCCTGATAGACTCATCAATTCCTCTGGGAGAAATTAAGAAAATCGACCGCCCCTTGGCGTTGTAGTGTCATTCCTTTCTGCAACTATATGTCAAATTAAAAACACAATTAAAATTTAAACTGTTTCAATCAGAGGGTGCCCTGCAACCTATGTTTCACTTAATAGAACTTTGATGAAAATCTGATGGTTCCACTCCATCATGAAGGCGAATAGAGCTGAGGAGAGCAAGAGATTCTTTATATTTATTTAAAATATCGGAGCTCAGGAGAGCCCAGACCAGGTGACCAAACCTGAAGGAAGGAGAGGTTTGACTCCCGTTTGATTCCCACCCCACACGCCGCTCGGGCGACACGCGTGTCCCCCAAGGGGTCCCACGGCCCCTTCGAGAGCGCAGGGAGTGGGGCGAGGGGGTTTTAGATCGGAGACATCGCACTAATCGAGAGGGATTGGCTGATTTGGACTGTAAAATACGTACGACCAGCTCGGGAGAGTCACGACGGGTCCGGGCTGGGCTCCCCTCCCCGCTACCCCCTCGCCCCGGCCTGCCCCGTGGTCCGTGGGGTGGGGTGGGGGTACTTGGGGAAAGGCTGTAGGATCTGCCCCCGCTTTGATTAGATATTGATGTGAGCAAGTTTAGACCTTTCCGTTGGGCAACTTTACAAGCGTAACCCGTGGATGGGATCGCGGGGAGGCGGTTTTAGCTGCTCCGAGCGCTCAACCTCGACATCCGCACTTGGTGCGGGGAGCAGGGATGCTTGGTCGAGCCTCTCCCCGCACGCAAGGGCACAAACACTGGGCCAGTTCCCTTTGCCTTTTTTTTTTTTGTTTGTTTCCCCCCACATTTTTGGGGTAGTTCCGATCCCCCAGACTACATTTTCGGGTGGGCGCGGGTCCACGGGGGCGTCCTGGAGGGACGAGGACGGCGGGTCCCACTGCCTGGTTCCAAATCAAATAGGAGCGGCGAGAGGATAATTTGGATGTGCGAGAACAAACCAAGGTCATCAACACCGCCGAAAGAGCTCAGGAACAATAGATTCATTTGAAACAATATTTTACAGACGTTTCGCGATCAATATGAACTGAAGCATTATGCTGTACCAATCTGTTAATGCTCTTAATGGTCTTCTCATTCCGTTAGCACACTATACCAAGTCGATAGAGTAAAGTGATTATTACAGAGACACTTGCAGCATATTTGGGGGGGAAAAAAAATCAACACGTATTTCCACCACTGTTTTAAAGCGGTATTATTCCCCCGGAGCGCGGAGCGGCTCCGTGTGTCCCCATCTTGCGTCCCCACATTGTGTCCCCACCTCTGCCGCCCGTCCTGCACGTTGCAGCCCCTGCCAGCAGAATCAAACATTTCTCACCAACCTGTACCAGAAAATGTGCAAGTCTTCCGATGCAGAAAATGAATAATAATAATAATAATAATAATAATAATAATAATAATAAATACTAACCTCCCAAACTCCCTCCCCGGGAGTGTGCGGCCGCTGGAGGGGCCGAACCGCGCAGCCCTTCTGGAGACAAAACTCTTCTGAATCCCCAAATCTGGTGGCCGGGAAGTTTATATCTTTCCCCGCGCTGTTTGCTGTACACAGCAAGCCTCTATTTACCACCAAATAAAAGAAATACATATATGTTTCGACCACAAACAGGGGAGCTAGTTCTGTTCAGTCAAGCTCAAAACAGTGGCCGAGAAGAACTGTGTTATCTCCTGAATTGCAAACAAAGGCAGAGATTTGCCGAGCGGGGCTGCAGCAGTAAACACAAGTGGCCGCGGAGTTACTAACAGCTCGGAGGAATGAAGCAACTTTTTTTTTTTTTAATTGCGCCAACCTCTTTGCCAAACAGTTTTAACCTCTGTAAAGAGGATTTTTTTTCCCATCACTCAAAGCGATTGCTGTCACTCCATCCGCAATTGATGCGGGTTCTCCAGAAACTTTAGGCAGGACTGGAGGTGCGGGGGGGGGGGTGTTTACCTTGGCAGCCCGTCCGAGAGCAGCTGAGCTCAGCCGGGGCTGCTGCAGAGCTCTCACTCGCTGGGCACCCACTGCCAAATGTCACCTCCTCCCGAGAAAGGAGAAGTCAAACCGCTCGCTTTCTGCGTCTCCGGGACATTTGCGGGGAGGATGGAGTTTGGGGACACTTTTTGAGGTCTTGAGAAAAGCCTCAGCCCCAAAGCTGGCTCTCTGTGGATGCGGCCAAGAAGGGAGCATCCTGCTCCCAGGGCTTCTTCCCGGTCGGGGAGGGAGGAAAAGCCCGGCCCGCTGCAGGAGGGGTGCGGGTCAGGGGGCAACGAATTGGGGTGACACGCCCCCAGCCCATCCCCCTTGTCCAACTTCACAGCCTGTTGTCTGCTGTCGATTCCGCGGCTTGCGCGGGCAGCAAGAAGCAGAAAACCTGGACTCTGTTTTGTCTTTTTTTTTCCTTATTTTTTTTTCCTTCCTAATTAAAAAAAAAAAAAAAAGGCGCCCACCCGAACCCCATCGCATCCCACCAAAATCAAATGTCCCCTGGGAAATGCCCTTGACACACCTGGAGGAGACGGTGCCCGCTGTCCGCGTCGGGCCCGGCGCTTCCGCACCCGCGTAAGGGCCGCCCTGGGGGGACGGGGCCGCGCAGGCGGGGGGCGACCGCTGGGGAAGGGCCGGGGCGGTCCGGAATCGTTTTCTGGGCACCGGCTACAAATAAATATATTGGTTGTTTTTTTTTTTTTTTTTTTGTTCCTTGCCGTTTGATAACATCGTGTTACCGCGCTGTAAAATGGAAAGACGTATTTGCTATTACAACAATATTTTTAATGAGCCGCAAGCGACTTGTCCCAAAGTTAGTACTGCAAACACAAAAGGCATCACTCTGTTTGTAGGTAACACAACGAGCAGTGTATTTTGACTCCGAAACTCTGTTTATTTTTCATTTACGACCCATTGCCAGCGTTTTTATCCCAAACGAAAAGAAAACGCTGGATTATTTTTTCGCAACGCTGAGTTTTATTTTGATTTCTTTGGCCCGAAATCCTGCCCTCGGCCCTATAAACACGTCGATTTGGGCCAATCTTCAGGAAGCGGAGAGCGATTCTATCTCGAAATAACCTGACTGGCTGTATTAACACGAGTGGCGGCTCCGGCCGCGGGCAGAGGGCGCAGCCCGTGGAGGGGGGACACCCTGGGGCGCCTTTGGATAAGCCCCCTGTGGCAGACGCCCCGGAGAAGGGGGGAGAAGGGGAAGGGCGGCCGGCTGGGGTACAGGAATGGGCGGCCAGAAGTTCAGGGGAAGCCCCCTGGGAGGAGGCCGTAGGGTGGGAACTGGGAACCCCCTCCCCGCCCACCCTCCCGAGGGGGCCCCTGGGGGCCTGGGACCCCTCGCTCGGGGTTACCCAGACTCGGTGCTCCCGGTTGCGAAGGGAAAGGGCCCCCCCGCTCCCTATTTGGAGGGGTGTCCGGAGACCCGCTCCCGGGGACCCCCGTGGGGGCCGCTTTGTGTCCGCCGCCCCGCACCCCGGCTGAGCAGAGCGGCAGCATCCAAGACAACGTTTGCTTTATGTACCCCATTTTTTTTCTTTTTCCCTAGGAAGCCACACTTCAAAAATGATAAGGAACGGGTTTTATTGATTTTTCTTGTTTGTTTTTTCCACCACAACATTAAGTTTATAACAATATAGGCTGTTTTAAAAATAGGACCGATCCCTAAAGAAAACGAGAGGGCAGAGACTACAACCGAAAGGGGGAAAAAGATTCTAAAATAAAATGAAGAAAAGAAACCAACACAAACCCTTAGGAAGACAGCAAACAATTGTCAGACAACAGGTGAGTAGACACTAAGACAGAGGGAGACTAGAGGTGTCCACTCCTCACTTGATTTCTGCCTGTTAAAATCCACATACTCCATGGACTTTAGAAGAAAACTGTACATCATACCAAATAAATTAAAATCACCCTAAAGTTGATTGTCCTTCACTTAAAGCGCCCAGCTCACCGCATCTCCCTTATTTATTCGCATAAGCCAGGCTGATGCTTATTCCCGTGCCCTGCTCCTCTCTTCTCACTTTCCTTCACTTTTAATATTTTTTTATTTGTACAACATGAACGAAGGCAATTATACAATGCTAAAAAACCCTTTCCTCACCATTCAAATAAAAGCAGTGCTTTAAGAATCGTCATATAATATTGCACAGTTCAAAAGTACAAGAATAATAATAATAGTATTACAAAAGAAAGCAAAAGGGCACAGATTTCTTTTTCCCAAAAACGCCGAAATAACTTTACAAGGAAAAAAAAAAATCAACCCGACAACTAGGAAAACGAGAATTATAAACAAGAATTTAAAATAGCTAAGTAAACGATAATAAATAAGGTCACTCAAAGAGTGCGGGTGTGTTTAACCGTTCACTTTCAGGCTGTATTTCTTGCTCGTTATGAAGTCCCATGACAGAAACCCAAAGGTAGAAAATGTGGGAAAGC
Source organism: Columba livia (assembly GCF_036013475.1). Taxonomy (NCBI): domain Eukaryota; kingdom Metazoa; phylum Chordata; class Aves; order Columbiformes; family Columbidae; genus Columba; species Columba livia. The sequence continues at coordinate 4,792,276 of NC_088607.1, forward strand.
AAAGAGGCAAATCGGCACCGAGCTCTGCTCAAATGAAAAGCCGCAGTCGATGAAGTTTGAGTCACGACAGGATCAGGAGCCTGAACAATTTGGAGGCAGGAGATGTCCGAAAGCAACAGAAATTCAGCTTCCCGTTAGCATTTGGCAAATCTCGAGGAGTGGCCTGGGAGCTTTTTTTTTTTTTCCTTTTAATTATTATATCTCTTTTTTTTTTAATTATTTTTTCTTTTTTTTTTTTTTTTTTTTTACAAAAATAAAACTAAAGCCACAGAGACCACCGCGGTTTTCGTCCACGTTTACAAAAGGTGTGACAGCTCCAGGGTTCTCTACAAGTTCCCGCTTTCATTTTCCTTATTTTTCTTTCCCTCCCCCCATTTTGTTCTGTCTTTTTATTTTTCCCCCTAAATTTTTCGTGACTTTCCTCCTAGCACCACCCGCTGAGAGGATCCCCCACCCCACACCCCTCGCCCACCCCACTCCGGGTGAAACCGCACGAGTGGCTGCAGTACTTACAAGCGGGCCGGTGACTTGCGCGCCTCTCCGCGCCCCTCCGCTCAGCGGCGGACGGGCTCAGACGGGCCGCAGGAGCGGCACGGAGGTCACCACGGGGTGGGAATAGTAGACGGGGTGAGGGAAGGTGAGCAGGGGTTGGGTACCGGGGGCTCCGCCGCCCCCCGCGCCCCCTTCCGCGCCCGAGTTCTCGTGGTAGAGGATGGGGACGCGGACGATGCGCTGCGCGGCGGCGTGGCTGAGGTTGGCCGCCTCCAGCTCGGCCGCCAGCTGCCTCTTCCACTTGTTGCGACGGTTTTGGAACCAAATCTTCACCTGGGTCTCTGTCAGGTGGAGGGAAGCGGCCAGGCCGGCCCGTTCCGAGCTGCTCAGGTAGCGCTTCATGTCGAAGGTGGATTCCAGCTGGAAGACCTGGCTGCGGCTGAAGACCGTGCGCGTCTTCTTCTTGCGGCAGGGCTTCTTCTCCGGGCTCTCCTCCCGCTTCTTCCAGTCCTCTGAGCCGCCTTCCTTCTTCGCCTCCTCCGAGTCGCTTTCCTCCAGGACGATCTCGTCGGGGCTCTTGGAGTCCAGCTCCTTCTGCTCCACCTCCGCCTTCAGCAGCGGCTCCGGGGAGTCCCGGTCGGTGCCCGAGGCGGGGGATGAATCCCTCAGCAGGGATTTCTCGGCTGCTGGAGGGAAAGGGCGAGGGAGGAGGGGGGATTAAGGGACACAAAGAGACACCTTCACCACCCGATCCCCCCGTCCCGTCAGGGGCAGCGGGACGAAACAGCCGGACCGCCGCATCGCCCCACGGCCGGCCTCCCCACAGTCACCCCGACGGGGAAGGAGGGAAGGAGGGAGGGGGGAGCGGTACCTTCGGTGCGGGGCAGGTGGGCTCCGGCCGGGGTCAGGGCGTAGGGGTACCACCAGGTCTGGGCGCGCTCCAGGCAGTGGGCGCTCAGGGCGAAGCGCGGCGCCGGGATCTCGAAGCGGGGAAAGGCGAGATCGCCCACCTGCGAGAGGGCGAAGCCGGCGCCATCCACCGCCGCCTTGCCCGAGGGGGCGAACAGAGCCCGCGGCTGCTTGGGGGACGCCTTGGGGGGGTCGCCGTTGAGGAGGTTCTTGATGTAGAAGGACTCCTTGGGAGTCGGCGGCGGGGCGCTGGGCGGCTCCTGCCCGGTCTCCGGCATCCTCCGGTGCCCGCCCGGCTCCTGTCCGCCGCTGGCCCCGCAGCCCGCGCCCGGCGGGCAGGTGGCGGCTCCCGGCGGCGCGGGAGAGAGGCGCGGCGGGGCGGCGTGGGAGCGCGGCGGCGGGGCCGGCCGGGGGCCCCTCGCATGAGGGGGCGGCAGGGCGGGAGGCCGAGGGGACCCACGCAGCCCGCGGCACCAGGGGGCTGCTGCGGGCAGGCGGAGAGCCGGGGTCGTCGCTGCCGCCGCCGCCTCCCGCCGCCGCTGCTGCTGCGTCAACCTGGCGCCGGATGCTAATGATGAAATCAAAATGTCATCCAAGTTAAACGCGGGGAGCACACGGCGATTGGGCACGCACAATGGCAAATGGGATTAGGCGGGGAGGCAGCCGGGAGGAGAAGGCTCCGTGCAGCCCCTGCCCGCAGCCGCCGCGGCCCCGGCCCCCCCTGCGACGTGCTGCTGTGGCTGGAGGCTACGAGCGCCCGCCCGTTATTGGCTTTATATAGTCCAATTAGGCAGCAAATGAGGACGGGGCTATTAGCACAAAGGGATCCCGGCTCGGCTGAAGCACCACGGGAGCGGCGGGAGGCGAATGGCACGGACCGCGCCGCTCCTGCCACAAAACCTCCCCTCGCCTCGCCGCGCCGCCTCCCCCTCCACCCCCCGCCCCGCACCGGCGGTAACAAAAGCCGCGGGTGCCGGCGGGCAGCGGGCCGAGCCGCGCTGAGCTGGGCTACCGGGCCTCGGAACCAGCGGCACCGTCCGCCGCTCTCCACCAGCCCGGACCTCGCCGGACTCTGTTTTGGGGCAGCAACGACTTTGCGCAAGGCCCCGGTTCGGCGGGCTGCGGGGCTGCAGGAGGGCTCACCCCGGGGTCCACCCGTGTCCTCCCCGCCCCGGGTCTCCCCACGGAGCCCCTTTGCCTCCCGGGCCGCGCCGGAGCGGGGGCAGCGGGACACGTCGAGCCGGCGGCAGAGGGGCGGCGGGGCGGGGGTGGCCACTTCCCGGCCTCGGCGGGGGCTCCGGGGCACGGCCCAGCCCGCCCCCCAGCGCCGCTCCCGGGGTCCGGGCACAGGGCGCCCTCTGCCGGGCCCGCCGCCCCCTCGGGAGCGCAGCGCGGCCCGGGACGGGCGGGCACGGGGCACGGTAACGGAGAGTCATCCCTTCGCACCGCACAGCGAATCCCCGGGAAGGCGGCGGTAGGGCAGGGCCGTGACCTCCGGTACAGCTCTAATCCTGCGTGTCGCCCGCGGGTACAGCCGCTGGGCCGGCGGCACTTGGACGGGCAGGTGTGACTCCGGTTTGGAGCTGAATGGGTAACGGAGAACAGCATCGTGATGGGGAAAGGGAGAGAAAAAGGGAGGGAAAAAGGGAGGGAAAAAGGGAAGGGAAAAGGAGGGGGAAAGGAAAGGAAAGGAAAGGAAAGGAAAGGAAAGGAAAGGAAAGGAAAGGAAAGGAAAGGAAAGGAAAGGAAAGGAAAGGAAAGGAAAGGAAAGGAAAGGAAAGGAAAGGAAAGGAAAGGAAAGGAAAGGAAAGGAAAGGAAAGGAGAAATCAGAGAGAGAAAAAGAAAGAAGGAAAGAAGAAAAAAAAAAAGGAAAGAAAGGAAGGAGGAAAGATGGAGAAGAGGGCATACCAGCCTCTCGGTTCTGGCGTGCTTCTAAACATTTGAAATACACGTGAGCATGCACTGCAAAAATCTCTCCTGGCACACACAGAGCCGTAGACTTGGAGGTGTGCATGAGGCAACAATCTCTACATTTAAATAGTTTGATTCCCTGATCAAATATAACTGGTTTCTCTCGCTATTCCCTTTTAAAGACACTCACCTGGCAATATGAAATAAGACATATTTTATCGGAATCAAACTTCTCAATGCTGTCCTCAGTAGTTCTGCTTCCCCCAAACATTTGGGGTCATAAATCCAGGAAAAATTTACACAGACCCAATCATGTTATATTTTTGGCTGCAACAGGCATGATATTTATATACCTTCAGTGTACATGACATTTTTTCAGAGCACCATCTCATCTTATGTGACCATGTCTAGACTGTTGGTGTCATTGCAAAGAGCAGTTTAGATAAACAGAGAAGTGCAGAAATGAAAAATCAGCAAAGCACATCTCAGGAATAGGGTCTCAGCAATTTATAGGAGTTTACAGAAATATTCTGCTCTTGTTAACAACTGTTAGCAAAGTAAAGCTCATCAGGAATTTTTCAAACAAATGCTATTTCAGGGGAAATACTCCTCAACTCTGGGGTAAAATGTATAGAAAAATTGAGAGAGGGAAAACAGTTTCTATGCAGAAATGAGCTGACAGTCTAGAACAGTCTAGGACTCTTGCTTATCATACGAGGATCTGGGCTAAAGCTCTTTTTTATCTGTTTACAGCTCTTACATGAAAAGTCAAGGGTGCAGAGTTCTTACAGAAGACCCCAGTGCATTTTTCCATCTCACCAAAGATTTTTATTTAGATATGAGTCACCAAAATCATTCTGTATTGAAAGCCGCACCCTTTTCCATCCATCTTTCACTGCTTTCATAACTAATCCTAATGGAGTCCTAATCCCCTTGTAGTCCCTCAGCATAAACAACTATTCACGGTAGAAAGCCAAGCAGGGACCAAAACCCAAGCCAGCTTCTGAAGATGTTAAATTTCCACTTTTCAATTCTTTATTAAAAAAATAATAAGTCAATGTTCTAAAAGAGCCTTATTACATCTGTTATTTGCAGCCCATGGGTTTCTCGTATATTTATGTATTTTATTTATGCCCCTCCCAGCAATATCTGGATATTAAAGACTGGTATTGACCACTCTGACCACCGTGCCTAGTGATGATGGAGCTGAGTGGATTTTGTTGCAATCTTGCTTTCATTTCTGTTTCTAGACGCACACTCATACCATTCCATTGTAAACAGATAATTATTGTTTCATTAGTGTTCCAATTCAGAATTAATTGGCTAATTTACACGTGGATCAATTGTATAAATGTGATGTTTGTGATAGGTGCTTGATATGATTTAAAGTAATTGTTTATTTTCAGGTTTTGGCTTGCATTCTATTGCAAAGTGATTTATCTCCTTATTTATCCCGTCTCAGCACTGCCTCTTCTTTTTCATTATTTTTCTAAAGAGCTCTTGCTAAGCTGAAGCATGAATCTGTGCTGTGTGACTCTGTGGTGTCCTGCTTATGTTATCTCCAAAAAGCCCTACCTTACAGCCTGCAGATGCTCCATGCTCACAGAACCCTGCCCTGACAGCCCTGTTCGCCTGGCAGAAGTTCCCCACTGCAACCATATTTCACACAGATTCTTCTACCATCTTTATAGCTGTCATCCCCGAGTCTCCCACTGTACCACAGGTGACAAACACCTGTCACTCTGGGTTTGGTTTCCTCTTTTCCATCCTGATGGGGCTGAGGAAAGCACAGTGCTCTGTTCCCCTGCTCCTTTGATTTTCCAGCTGCGCAGGACCGCAGCCAGGACTTGCGGAGCAGAAGCGGTGAAGTTTGTATCCGTGTCTGCTGTGACAGAAGGTTTTTGGCCATGGCAGGATCTCCTCTTGCTCAGCCAGCCATCCCTTTGCAAAAGAAGGCACTGGCCAGCCAAATGTCTCTCTTTTAGACCAGCCCTGTACTCTCCTGTAGATGTTTGCAGCATTTGGATTTGCAGCACTTATAGGGAAAGAGTAATTCATCAAGGCACTGCTTAATTACATGGCTAACTTCAAACTTTTTTCCACAGGGAAGTGCTGAAATACCACTGTGTAAGGATTTAGGTGTTCAGAGAGAGAAGAGAGAAGGGATGAGAACACAGAAAACACTCAGAAACACTTATTTTCCAGGAAATTGAAATTAGTTCTTCCACCATCAGATTTTAGAGCTGCTGTTATGCTGTCCAGGCAGCTATAGACAATTTTGTGAATGTCAAAGATTAAATACTGTAGAGTTTGAGCCACTGTCAATGGCTCTCCCCTTCCTACTGCAAACCATTACATACTATCAGGGCCTTTGTAAATTCTGAGTTATTCAGAAACATTGCATTTCTCTGTCATTCTTTCAATTGCTTCTTCTGAAACACATGACGGGAAACAAACAGAGGTTACCCAGAAAAAGGATGCTATTTTTTTATCAAAAGGAATGTCTGTTGCAGGATGTATTTGATAGGGATGTTTTATTCAAGACTAGAAAAACTACAAGCGGGTTATGCTTTGTAACCTATCTTAGGTTTCACTTGGTTGAGTGTAGCAGGGTGTATGTGATGTGTGTGGGTGGGGAGGGATTTTGGAATGGTTAAAGTTGTTCCCTTATTATGCCTTACAATGGCATTTTTGTATCTTTAAATGGAAGGCTTTGTAAGTCTCTGTTTTCCGGCAGTTTCCTGGTGAGCTGAGAGTCTTCCCTGACAAGTATTAGAGCCTTGTAGCACTGCAAGAAAGTAGGTTGTTTAATTTACTAGACTTTTATTTCTGAGACTGATCACAGCCCTGTCTGACTCACAAAGATATCATTTTTACAGGAAAGAGGAAAAATTTCTAGGTTGTGACATTTTTGTGAAACAAGTGCTGTTGCAAATATCCTGTTATCTGAAATAAATCCACGGGGACAGAACTGATGGGCAAATGATGTGGTCTAAGTACAGTCTTCATCTCATACAGCACTACACCTGTGCTCTATATAACGTGATGTGATGCTCTGAAGTGATCACAAACTCACACAACGTGTCCTTTGCTTTTGTTATTGTGACTTGCCCACTTGTCTAGTTTCTAGGAAGTCTTATCATCTTTGTGTTGATATTAGTCAAGCGGGCACAATTTATCACTTTCACGAGTGAAGTCACAGAACAGAGGTCAGTTAACTATACTGGAGAAAATATCTTGTGAAAAGTATCATTGGAGGATTTCAAGCCAACACATGTGCTGTTCTTTGACATCTCATCCAAATATAAGCTTTGCTGGAACTCGTCTTACTTGTTTCAGAATATGACATGACAGGAACCCCCAAAGAACAATTGATAGATGGTAGCTTTGCATCTTGTCATTCTAAATCTGAAGACTGGTGCTTCTATAGCAAGTTTTAAACTATGAGGTATCATGTAGAATGTTTAAAAAAAATCGAAATAAACGGTGTAAATATCAGCACTGGTGAAATCCTAAAGAAGCAGATCTCTTTGTGGCCACAAATACCTTATTTATGATAATCCATGAGTGTCCTGGAAGCACACCTGAAAAGCACTGAGTAGTTTCAACTCCTACTGAAATGAAAAATTGCTGCAAAGCTGTATGGTGAATGTTCCACTGGCCTGGCTAGAAAAGAGGTGTTACAATCCACAGACAAACAGAGCAGAATAGATCCAATGTTTGTATGCACAGCAGCTAGACAATGTGCAGTTTTAGGAGTTCTTAAATAATCATTGATTTCAAAAGTGTTACAGCCCATTGACTCAAAAATCAGCCACTTCTAAAGGCTCTCATGTTCATATCAGAGATCCTTGGCAATTGTACAAGTTATGCTGAACATACATTCTGAACATGAGCTGTATTTTGAATTTTATTTAAAGATCCTGAGATTGCCCTAATTTCCTTAATAACTTTTGTTATAACTGGCATGACAGTCTGAACCAGCTTGTCCTGAGTCAGCAGATCCCCAAAATAGCTTCTGGTTTTGCAAAATAAATGAATGATGGGGCCATTTTGTGCTTCCATAAGAGCTTCTTTGTCAAGACCTCGGTGTGCTTTGCACTTATTAATGACCCTGTCTTGCCTGCCAGTCCCCAGGGAAGGCTGCTCCCAAGGCAAGCTCAATGTTTCAGAAATCCCAAGAAGCCCAAGAGATGTGCACACCACAAGAGGCTCCTTCTCCCTCTCAGCTGGGGCATCAAAAGGACATCTTGTCTTCAGGTATGCAGACAGCCCAGGTACTCACATCACTCCCACGGTGCACAGATTCTGCTCTGCCAGTTCTGCAAAACAGAAACAGAGAAAAGAAGGTTTCTGGGCTTCTTTCCCTATAATGTTTCTGTACATTCCAGGGAAAACATCCTAGATAATGAAGTTTCTTATTTCCACTATCTCTAAATTATTATAAGTGCTCAAACACACATTGTAAAGATGAAGCATCAGAGGCCAAAAAATTACTGGACTAGGCTAAGAGTTATTTCCTCCAAAGCCAAGTGCCAAACCATCCTTCTTTGGGTCAGAGCTTTACATTTACATAGCATACATTGCTTCTTTTGTTTTGTTTTGTTTTGTTTTAATGCTTGAAAAATAAGAAATCTATTAGAAAGGCAAGCATTACACAGAAAATATTTTAAATACATTTAAATAAACACTAGAATTTTATATCAGAAATTAATTAGTTATAAGCTTGATTAAACAATGCTGGTGGAGAGCAGAAGGACTAAATCCACCACTGTGCAAGCCCTCCAATGCACAAATGCTTACTTAGCTTCATCAGCATCGTAGCCACCATAGTTACACCACCCTTTTCTGCATAATGGGAGATGGTCTTTGACATTAAGCCACAGAGACCTTACCAGTTCAGCCTCACAGTCCAGAATAGTGTCTTGAAACTACCTTCTCATCCAGAGATATGAGAAGTGACCGTGATGCACTAACACAGCTAGCTAGGAATCAAGGAGGACCTTTTCACCTTATTTTACACTAGGAAGATTTTTGGCTTGTCTCTAAGGATCCATGAATAATACCAGAAAAAAACAATGAAAGAGGACTGAGTACGATTTAACATTTTCTTCAAGGTGGGAGCTAGGGCAAATAATAATAATACTACAAAAGACAGAAAATGGAACAACTTCAACTTGGCATATGTATTAAATGTAATACATTTATGTACTGTTTGGTATCTCCAGAGCAATAGATTTGTCAAAATAATAATTATCCTTACATATTAAGCAAACACTAGCTGTTTCTCCTCAGCAGCCTGATGTGTCTTCTTACTATGTGTTGTCATTCCCAGAGTATGAGAACTAAGTTACTTGTGTCATGCTGTCACAAACCCAAAAACAAACAAACAAACAAACAAAACCAACCAAACCACCAACAAAAACAAAAGCCTTTTAATATATTTCCATTTTCTCTAGATCACTGTTGCCTCAAATATTCCAGTCAGGACAACTGTATACAATACACATCATGCTGCCATGAGAAGTAAGTTATGCATTGCTGTGCCTGAAAGCTGCAATGGGGTGAAGAAAAAATGATATGCTAAAAGGCTCTAGGGCAAATGTGCAGATGATACCTCTGCTTTTTGTTTGTTTGCTTGTTTATTGGCAGCAAGGGCTGGTATGAACGAGAGGATAAGGCACTCTCTCTCTAGTTAGAGATTATGATTTTATTTTGTTTCAAAGACTATGCTTGTAAAGCACTGAAGCTGATCAGAGATTGCAGAACACTGATCAGAATTTCCAGATGTCCTTGATAATGCCCTTCACCTTCATAATCAAGCTCTGAAATGATAATATATTGATTGGAACGCTCTGCAGCAGTATGACACACAGAGCGTTATTGATAAGCAGCTCTGAAATTTTCAGGTGACAAACAAGGGCTGGAGAGGCGATTAAAACAGGAATGCCAATCTTTGCCTGTGTAACTTAGGTTACGTATGATAATCTTGTCAAAATATTTCTGCTTTTGTCTGGGAACAGATTCCCATCTTAATTTGTGGAGAATTATTGCTATTACTATTATACTAATAGTACTAATATCAATGTACCAATGCCACTACCGATGATACCAATACCGATACCAATACTATACAGCAATGAGTAGTTGTACCACCACATGCTTTCCCCACGCGTCCCTTCAGCACCACGGACAGCGCCGGCGGCGGGCGGGGCGCGGAGCGATGCGCGGGGGCGCCCGCAGGCTGAGTGGCTGGAACCCAGGGTGAAAAAGGAGCATTTGAGACTTGCTGCTGGTGTCAAAGCTCCAGAAGAACAGAATAATGAACTGCATATAAATCCTGAGAGTACAAGGTAAAACCGGGACCCTTTGTCTGCTGTGCCCTGAGCCTTCACAGGCAAATTCATCTTCTCCCTATGCTGGGCACTGGAGAGGCTGCATCTCGAATCCTGGGGTCAGTTTTGGGACCCTCACAACAAGAAAGACATTGAGGTGCTGGAGCAAGTTCAGAGAAGGGAACAGTGAAGGGTCTAGAGTACAAGTCATATGAGGAGCATTTGAGGGACCTGGGGGGTTCAGTCTGGAGAACACGAGCTGAGGGGAGATCTTCTGATCTCTGAACTGCCTGAAAGCAGCTTGGAGCATGGAGGGGGTTGGTCTCTTCTCCCAAGTAACAAGTCATAGGACAAGAGGAAATGGCCTTAAGTCGTGCCAAGGGAGGTTTAGATTGGATATTAGGAAAAAAATCTTCCTGGAAAGGGAACAGGCTGCCCAGGGCAGTGGTGGAGTCACCATCGCTGAAGGTGTTTCAAAGACACATATATGATGTTCTCAGGGACATAGTTTAGAGCCAGAGTTAGGTTGTGGTTGGACTAGATGATCCTGAGGGTCTTTTCCAACCAGCATGATTCTATGGTTTATTTTAACATTGAAGCATTTTATAAGAAGACATGGAAATTGTTTCCCTTTCCAATAGTGTTGGCGCATTGCCCTGTTTGTTCTCCAGGTGGTATTTTTTTTTACTTCCTAGAGATATATCAAAGTTTATGCTGTATGTGTAACTTGGAGGAGATGGAAAAGACATTGACAATATTAATTGTTTCATAAATAGCGTCAGGTAGGGTACGCTTTTTATATCCTTGGTTTAAACCTTGTTACTGAAAAACCAATACTCTGCCATTTGTTTATACTTTTCTTGGCATACAAGGCAGATATATTAGAGTGAATGAAGCTAATAAAAGGCTACAGGCAGCATTTTCCACACTCAACTTCTAGGCATGGCCTCTATTTCAAAAGAAAACTGTCTTTTCTTTTGGAAGATTATAATCATTCCATCTCCCTGTAGAAATGTATGAAGAACCAGAAATTACAAAGGACCAAATAGAAAGGACCCTTTGCTTTTAGGTGAGCACTTCTTCACACAAGCAATTCTGACCCCCAGTGGTGTGTGGTCTCTGAGGCAAAGGCTCAGCATGAAAAATACCTCTTTCCTGCAGTGGCTTTATTTGGATCCAGAAAGTTAGTTGCAGAGCAAGGCGTTCTAAGCATGGAAGGAGGAGCTGCAAACTCTCTCAAAGGCAGTGCCTGATCAATAGTTTCAGACAAAGAAAATGCTCTGCAAATTAATTACGAGAGATCTTGTGAAAGTTTTCCATTCAAGTGATGGTAAAAGAAATTAGTGAAAAATCTGTTTGCTTTGCAAACATTTTACTCCTTGCAGTCCTTTTATTTCTTTTACTCAGCATTTTAGTCCCTGCAGGAATGAACAAGGAGGTAGGTTATGGTGGCGTGGCTTTACCTCTGCTTCCATTAAAAAAGATTATCGTGTTCTGTGCAGTGTCACATGTGAAAGAAATACAAAGCTTGCACATATTTTAAGCAAGAGTTCAATGCTATTGTGTTCTGCTGAATCAATGTTATAGGGTTGGGAAGATATATAGCACAGCAGAAACTGAGGGCTGGGATATAGGAACTCAAGCAAAGAAGGAAGGAAGAAAATGAGATCTCAGTGTTCAATATTCCTGGAAATTTAATAGAAATTTGTGAAAATAAGCTATGCATATTTTTTCATAGCATGAAACAGCTTCACTGCAGTATTGAGTCACTGCTGCAGGATACCAAGAGCAACAGTAATCCTTAAAACATTTTCTATAGGGTCTCCCAAGGTTTCACCTCACTCCATGCACAGGGAATGCAAAGCCTGATTTCCTGGTTCTCAAAGCGGTTCTGCATGGATCATCTCCTATAACTTCAGGAAGTTTCTGTGCAGATTCAAAAGTCTGGTCCTGTGGTAGAGGCATAAAATTCATTACCAGAGGGAGCACCAAGGCATGGTCCTTTCTCTGTTTCATTTTAGCTCCAGACTGGAGGAGGCTTTTGACCAGCAGCAATATTTATTCCATACTTACTTGTTCCTCAGACTACAGTAAATCAGAGGTATCTGACTTCAGCATCTCACAGGCCCAGAAAGTTTTTAAGAAGATTAGAAACTAGCTGAAGAACACAGAGAAAGAAGAGCTGTAGTGGGGGCACTGGTGGAGGCCTGTGTGGTACCAGATGTCAAAGAAAAGCAGAGCCCAGACTTTTTATTTGTTTCCCCAGCAGCACACCCAGGGAGAGTCTCTGCACACCCAGACTTCAGAGGTACCCGGAGCTGACTGTCAGTCACCTGCATGCATGAAGAAAGCACTAAGAATAAATGTTGTCTGGAAGGTGTTTTCACTCATTGCCAATTGTGTATTGTAGCTTATCCTTATGATGTGTGTAGCAGTCATACTTGGCACAAGATCAAAAAGTTCAGCTTGATTTCACAGGCTGGAGCAGGTGTCATAGAATCCGAGAATAGAATCAGAGAATAGATTGAGTTGGAAGGGATCTTCAAAGCTGATCCAGTGCCATCCCTGCCATGAGCAAGGACATCTTCAGCAGCTCAGGTTGCTCAGAGCCCCGTCCAGCCTGGCCTGGGATGTCTCCAGGGATGGTTCGTCCACTACCTCTCTGGCCAACCTGGGCCAGTGTTTCACCATCCTAAATCTTTCTGTGACCAGCAGGAACTGATCAGGTGCAGGGAAGAGCATTTGGGCCCCCTGAGAACTTGTACATTTTAAAGAGGCTTGTTTCACTGCAGTTTCAGTCCCAGCAGTGCCACAAGAAGTGACGTTCAAAGCGTGGCCTTTTCCAGTTGCTCTGAAAGACCTAGACAGAAACCAAAGGAGAATATTTCTTCATCAGTGCAAGAAACAAACAAACAGACTGGCGGTCTCTGTGTAAAAGTATTTATCTTGGTCATGTTCATCTTGCTATTAGAGTAATTTCTAGCTCCAGTGTTAGATAACAATGTGCATGCCAGCCACAGTAGCAAGGCTGACACAGCAACACACTTTTGCCACCCATAACATCTGTCGAGCTCATCTGAAACACCACAACCAAATCCCATTGCCAGCAATGCACGTGTTTGCCTTTCTCCTCAACCTGCCAATTCTAATGACTCGCAATTAAATAAAAGCCTTCCTCATGCTCCGGGTCTCCCTGCCCATCCTCCCTTGGAGGCTATGACTTTAATTTTGCCCTATCTCATTCTCACGGCAGCAGACTGTTATGGCAGGCAGCGGGATTATGACTCATCATGTACTGTGGGAAGTAATGACGATCCAAAAAGCAAACGGAGATGGGCAGTGAAGGAGAAATCACTTATGCAAATAGAAATATTTTCAATAATGATCAACAGCGTGAGAAAGAATATGGGGAAAATTACATTAGGCAGAGTAGCTTCATTTTTTAAATGTTCCCTAAGTGCTGGAAATCTTCCCATCTTCATTTTTCCCTTTAAACTCTGTCATTTGTACAGCCTATTAACCTTTAACTTTATGACTATCCTAACGTGAAATACTGGCAGCATTTAAGTCTGAGAATACTAGAAACCTGCCTTCCTGGTTGGCAACAGAGGTGAAGCACTTTCTTTTAAATCAGTCATTTTTAATATCAGTCATATGCACGCAGCTATTTTTAGATTCACGTGCTGGTGTTTCTTATAATAAATGTTCTACAGACTCCAGTTATCTTTCCTTAGGGGTCTTAAAGTTTCCTTCTTGCCTGGCCTCTCCCAGTTCATCACCCTAACTGTAGTCTTCAATACTACTCCAAAGTAAAAGTGCAAAACTAATTAAATCACTTCCTTCAAACTCCTTTTTTTTTGTTCTTAAAAAGACAGTGTAAAATCAATTATTTTTGTTTACAAGAGCTGCTGAGAAGTGAAGCAGAGGCTGAGACTTCATTCTCTGAAGCACTAAACCACTGTTACTCTGGCCAGTTCTGCCCTGAAGACACAGCAGTTGTGATGGGGCAGGGGAAGGACAGGTGATGAAGTGACTTCCAAAAGGTGGTCAAGACAAAGTGGCTCATCTGGATGGCATATGCTGGGGCCGTATCGATTACACCTGCAGCAGGGGATATAAGTGGTTTAACGCAGAGCTTGTGTGGTTTTAATTGTTACCATTAGTTCAAACCATAAGAGTAACAAGGGCTGCTGAGACCTGAGGACAGGAACTTCCGTCACTTATATCTAAATCTCAGCAATTAAATAGTACCTGGGGATTAGAGGGGACAATCTATTGGGAAGTTCTCTAATGCCTGCCCTGCTGCCTTCCTCTGGGGCTGGACACGGCCCTACCATGGGGCACCACCGTGGGCTGGGAGAACTTCCAAAAAGAGGTCTCAGTTGGAAAGAACAGACCAAGTTGTTACACCAATGGCTGAGAAAATGTTGCCTCAGAGCTGAATCACCAGAATTTATTTGCACAGAGTCTTCCCCATTTCCCTTGTGCTTTCAGACTTGGCAAACCATCAAAAAGCTCAGCAGGGAGTCCTGAAACAATGCTTAAAAGAGGAGCCCACACTTCTCTCCTTAATCAGAAAATATCCAGCCCCAAGGAACAAGACAGTCACTGCGGTGGCGCTGACTGCCCAGTTGGCTGCCCCAGGTACAAGATGAAGCCCACGGCTGCACGAATGTCCCTCTGGCAGCTCCTATGTCCAGCGCTCCCTTCTTGAGCGAAGGACATGGGCAAGAGACTTGGATTTCAGCTGTGCCAAAGGTTTGGACCTGGAGGTTTTACTCTGATGCAAACTCTTTCCTAAGCTTTCACTCCTCAGAAGAGACAGATAGATAGATAGATAGATAGATAGATAGATAGATAGAAAGAAAGAAAGAAAGAAAGAAAGAAAGAAAGAAAGAAAGAAAGAAAGAAAGAAAGAAAGAAAGAAGGAAGGAAGGAAGGAAGGAAGGAAGGAAGGAAGGAAGGAAGGAAGGAAGGAAGGAAGGAAGGAAGGAAGGAAGGAAGGAAGGAAGGAAAGAAGGAAGGAAGGAAGGAAGGAAGGGAGGAAGAAAGGAAAGAAAGAAAAACCCACCTCTTAGGAGGTTTTCTGCTCTCCGGACTGTTCTTCTGAACCTGGAAAAGGTCTGGCCTCTTCCTGGCTAACACTGAAACTGCAGGCTTGCTTTGGGTAGAAGTGATCAACCACCAGCCCAGGCTTAACAGGGGTTTTGACAGGCTTTTTGACCACAGAACAAATTCAACCAAGGAAAATAGGTACTCGGGACACTGAAGGGTTTAAGCAAGACTTGGTCAAAGGAGAAAGTGCAGAGTTAAGCTTGTTCTTGTGTCCTATGTATATCCTGTCCTGCACAGCGCTCCAGCCTGTCCTTTCCACTCATATGAATGGATTTGTACGGTGGCAGAGGAAGCAAACAGTGCTTATGTCAGTGTCTACAGATAGGTCTGGACTTTGCAACAGCCAGCAGGGACAGCTGGAAGTGCCACCACCCCCAGCACAGCCAGAACACCTGTGCACGGCTCTGCCCTAGGGATCCCCACCACCTCCTGCTCCACGGGGCCTGAGGAATGTCCCCAAAACTTCAGCAGGATTCAGCCACCTCGTCACGGAGCTGCTTTTCTAAACTCCAGCTGGGCTTAGAAACACGTTTAATTTAGGCGCGCTCTTGGGCCCTATTGATTTTAATGTAACAATCATATGTTCAAAACTTAGCATGTGTTTAATTGCTCCGGTGAATAACAGCAGAGTGATGCCGGTGCTCACATGTCTTGCTGACCTGGCAAGAGAATCAAGACGACGACATTTGTCCCAAACCTGAAATCAGACGGTCCCAAATTCTTGTTTTTATTTCAGAAATAGATATAGTTTCCTAGAAAGAAGGGAAGTACAAATGAATTTGGAAGGGAAACTATGTAAAGCTTCTTGTTCATTTAGCTCCTACTCTCAGTTATTTAATTTTTGGCATTTACCTAAAGTTTTCATCTTTCCAAGTCTTGTTTTATGGTTAGTATAAGGCCAGCCTGAAAGATAATATATTGTGACTGTTATATTATTTATTTCAAAGCCAAGTTATTGATTATTGCACGCTGAAAATGACAAATGGCATCTGAGAAAGGCACGGTCAGCGAGTTCTATTAAAGAAATGATAGTATTGCTCATGGATTCTTAAAAGGTTCAGTTTAGGTACTTTATAGGTTTATATCCATCACTATTTAATGACCAAATGATGAAAAATATGAGTCACAGGAACAATTTCTTTCTGTTGCAGTTTTACGTTTAAGCAGTTAGCAAAATAAGAGAAATTCTTTGGGCTACAGGTTTAGGCACCCAGAGCTTGTAGCACATAATCTCGTAATGAGCTTGATTATTTTAAGGCGATGATTCAACACAGGTGACTATTGCACACCTGGAGCACACCGGAGTGGGTCAAATCCTTCCTCTGCAGTGCTGGTAGGTATGTGGTGGTGGTGGGACATTGTTAGGTGGGGTATGCAGGGGTGAATTGTGTTATACACCCCACCAAGGCACCCACCTGGGCCCTGGGCACCTGGAGGAGCCCCACTGACCCTCCAGAGCTCAATGTCAGGGCAAAAGCGCAGGGAAATTCCCAATTTCCTAGTGACCCACTGACAGCACGTTCCCACCACGCGGGACAGATTATGTGGGGATAGGGTCACCCTGGAAGAGCAAAATGACATTAGAGAGTTGGATCCCATCCCAGGGCAGTCCTGGTGTCCATGGTTCCCTTTCCTGCAGGAGTCAGAGTGCGATTTGGCCTATTTTCCCCATATTTAACCCCACAAGCTCAAGCTGGAAGCCCAGCAAGCATTTTTTTTTTTTTGTTTGTCACAGGTATAAAAGGCTCTCTTTTCACTCTTATTCTCTTAGAGCCATCTGTTCGAAACACTTTCAAAATGACGGCAATTAGAGATAAGAGCTAATAATGCTCCAACCTGCACGCTGAGAAATGCCATTTAATCACTATTGGCTTGGCTGGCAAATAAGGAGCAGCATCCGACTGGACAAGGGTGATAAAGCTCCCATGCCGGCTCAAATGAAGAGCCCAGCTGCAGTGTTTGCCACCGTGAATTGTAGCTGCAAGACCTGGAATCTGGCCTAAAGAGCTGATATAAATCCAGCAAAATAAATCTTCTGCTACTGCCTGTGGTTTCACGCTGCCTTAACTCAACTCTTTTACCTAATCTCTGACCTTCCTTTGTAATTTTTCATATTTCCCAGGTAAAACTCAGGGTGCTCATTAGCGGGAAGCTGAGCCAACAGCACCGAGGAGTTCACACTTTGTCCAGAGGGATTTAAACTGGGCTGCGCTGGGGCGTGCTGGTGGGAAATCTCTGGCAAGCCTGGTGATGCTCTGCACTTAATTTCACAGCGGCAGGAGCATCACTCTATTTTCTTCTCATACATCCTTGCGACAAAAACGAATGCTGTGAAATCACACCCAGAACTCAGGAGGAGGGGTGGAAGGTGCTCTCCCCCCAACAGCTGCAGCCGCGCTCCCCGGCAGGTGCAGAGGGGCAGGATCCAAGCGCAACGGCCTGTCTCAAAATGACCCGGTGCACGCCTGTAAATTAAAGGATGCCAGCAACTGACGGGGAAAGGTTTTTTAATTCCAAAACAAATCTCCCCCTCAGATGACAGTCGTACCTAGCAGGTTTAATCTTAAAGCAAATATTTTGTGTTCAGCTGATAAACCTTTCAAAACCAGGAATTAATAACAGAAGCGGCGACTCCACCTGAATTACAAAGTTTATGCAATCTTTAAGAGCAACGCTAACATCTTGCAGCCAGCACCAATAAAATAAATAAATAAATAAATAAAAGCAACCGCCACTTTCAGTCAGCGTGTTGTGACACAATATTTGCCATCCCCGAGCAGGCGGAAAAACAAAATCCTTCCACCTGCCAATTTTATCCTTCTCTATTTGGCAAACATATTTTGCGATGATGTATAGAAAACACGAGGAAAAAGGCGGGGGCTGGGCTGGAGAGCAGCAGATGTCTGCTGGGAGCCACCCATAACTGTACCCTTGGCAGACTCTGTGTGCTGAGGTCCTGAAT